>NC_053028.1:100279377-100299711 GCF_003073215.2 Triticum urartu | reverse complement strand
AACTAGAAGGCACAACTCTCTGTACCCTCTTTATACTTTATTTTATTTATATTAAATAAAATAAAAATAAGTATTTTCCGTCTGTTACCTGAATTATCCATGCAATATAAAAATACCTTGAAAATAAAAGTTCTCCAAATGCCCTGAAATTTAAATATGATTTTTTTCTGGAATATTTTAGAATATTTGGCACTAAGAACACAACAGGAGGAGCTGGCACCTGGCCACGAGGGTCAGGGGCGCGCCCTACCCCCCTGGGCGCGCCACCTGCCTCGTGGGCCCACGGTGGCCCTCCTCCACTTATTCCTGCACCCACACACTCCTTCTTCCTCCCACAAACACGAATATCCAGCTCAAACCCGAGTCCAAGCTCATTTTGCCGCCATTTTCGATCTCCTTGCTCAAAGCACCTCTCACAAAACTGCTTGGGGAGATTGTTCCATGGTATGTGACTCCTCCATTGGTCCAATTAGTTTTTGTTCTAGTGCTTTATTCATTGCAAATTTGTGCTGCCTAGATGACCCTGTTCTTGAGCTTGCATGTCAAATTTGTATGGTCAAAATAGTTCTAATGCATGATATAGGCTCTAGGCACTTGTAGGAGTTGTTGCTATCAATTTTGTTGAGTTTGGTTTACTTTTTTTTTGAAGTTACTAAAACTTTCAGAATTTTTCAGAAAATAATGAAGAGATTTTTTAGGGGCTCATCGAGCCGAAGCTCGAAGGAAAAGCAAAATGAAGAAGCAAAAAAACCCAAATATAATCTGCCTCGCACCGCGGAGGTTCGGCCGTGTGAATGGCCTTCCGATGATTTCCTGAGAGCAGCCGGGATTTATGATGATTTGTATGAATTGGCTGAGAATGCAGGCCTCACCGCCTTCCTCCACGGCCAACGCGACTAGTATCTCTTACTCACCAATATCTTTGTGCAAAATTTTCATTTCCATTCTAGGAGCTCACCACCTACGGTGGAGTTTTATTTATATGATGAGCATAAGGAGATGTCACTTTATGGTTTTTGTCGGGTTTGTTTGGTCCCTTTCGAGGGAACGACAGAGGAACCACATCGCGGCGATGTGGATGGGTTTATTGATACCATCACTGTAGGGGAAATGAGGAAGGTCTCCGATGCACGAATCACTAGCATACATTTTCCTGTTTTACGCTACTTTGCAATATTTGCTAGTCGTTGCTTAATTGGTCGTGAAAACTGTGGAAACCTTAGTGTTCCTGATATTATTATTTTGTTCCACGGTTTATTCAGTGATAACTCTGTTAGTATGGGCGGTATTATTGCCAAACGGTTAAGTCTGAACCGTACAAAGGGCCCCATCTTTGGAGGCATCTATGCTTCATGCCTAACTGCACATTTTAACATACCTATTAGGCATTATGAGAAGGAAGAAAAATTGTTGCCTCGTGTTTATTTAGATTATAAGAGTATGGTGGCACGCGATTTTATTGTTAAGAATAGGGAGGGGAGCTTAAATACAAATTGTTCTTTCATAAACATCATCCTGAGACTATTACCCTGCCTGCTCCTTCCTTGTTTGATTTATCTTCAGGCCAGTACCTTGTTCCGTTAGAGGCTATTCACGCCTACCGGAACCCTACATCAGCCACAGAGCCAGAGTCGGAACCACAAGTTGATCCTCCACGATAGTCTAATTACCATTGGGATCCGAAGATGATTGCCAACCAGTGGCAATCAGAGTCTTCTTCATCGCAGTACGACCCCAACTATTATTATGGATATCCGCCAGGCCAGCCGTGGCCATAGACCAACTTA
Source organism: Triticum urartu (assembly GCF_003073215.2). Classification (NCBI taxonomy): domain Eukaryota; kingdom Viridiplantae; phylum Streptophyta; class Magnoliopsida; order Poales; family Poaceae; genus Triticum; species Triticum urartu. Next base: position 100,297,924 of record NC_053028.1, on the reverse strand, counting down.
GGCTAAAATCCTAAGCTTGGGGGAGTACGTATTTCTCACCGACATTATATTCATGTTCACACACTCATTGCTAAAGGTCGGTGCTCATACTTTTTCATTGTATCATCCATGCTAGTTTATTTCCTTTTTATGCTTTCTTCTTGTGTGTTTGATAAACCTTAAGAAAAACCAAAAAAATAGTTGTAGCTTTAGCTAGTTTTAATTTCCACGCTTGTAGTAGTAATTAAAAAGAAACCCCAAAAAGATCGCCTGTTCTTCTTTTGCTTGTTGGGAGCTTTCCCGTGTAAATAGTTTTATTTATTTCTTTTCTTTGGGGGTCGATAGGAGAAGACCGTAATTAAATTGTTGTAGTGGCTCTTATATGCATTATTGTTGATCTGATAGAAGAGCCCATATTGCCTTATCTTCTCCTGTTTATTGAATGCTTGCAGATTCCAGCTTAGTCCAATGCACGTGCACTATTATTATTATCCACATCGTTCGGTCGTGCAAGTGAAAGGAAATTATGACGATATATGATGGACTGACTGAGATGAGAAAAGTTGGTATGAACTCGACCTCTCTTGTTTTTGTAAATATGATTAGTTCATCGTTCCTGATTCAGCCTATTATGAATAAACATGTTTGCAATGACAACTAGAGATCATAGTTTCTTGTGCCATGCTTGATTAGCTAGGAGCTTATAATGGTTTACCTTGTGTGCCAACATGCTATTAAAATGGTTGTGATGTGGTATGATAGGGTGGTATCCTCCTCTGAATGATTTAAGTGACTTGACTTGGCGCATGTTCACGCATGTAGTATAAACAAAATCAACATAGCCTTCACGATATTTATGTTCATGGTGGATTATATCCTACTCATGCTTGCATTCGGTGTTGATTAATCTTAATGCATGTTCATGACTGTTGTCACTCTCTAGCTGGTCGCTTCCCAGTCTTTTGCTAGCCTTCACCTGTACTAAGCGGGAATACTGCTTGTGCATCCAATCCCATAAACCCCAAAGTTATTCCATATGAGTCCACCATACCTACCTATATACGGTATCTACCTACTATTCCAAGTAATTGTGTATGTGCCAAACTCTAAACCTTCAAATAAATATCCTTTTTTGAATGCTCGAATAGCTCATGTATCAACTAGGGCTGTCTGTATCTTCCATGTTAGGCGGGTTATTCTCAAGAGGAGTGGACTCCGCTCCTCACTCACGAGAAAGTGGCTGGTCACCGGGATGCCCAGTCCCATGCTATATACAAATCAAATCAAAATAATTGCAAACAAAACTACCCCTGGGACTCTTGTTAGTTGGAGGCACTCGTTGTTTCGAGCAAGCCATGGATTGATGCTTTTTGGTGGAGGGGGAGTATAAACTTTACCATTCTGTTTGGGAACCGCCTATAATGTGTGTAGCATGGAAGATATTGCCATCTCTTGGTTGTTATGTTGACAATGAAAGTATACCACTCAAAATATTATTCATCTCTATTTTAAAACCGAGCTCTGGCACCTCTACAAATCCCTGCTTCCCTCTGGAAAGGGCCTATCTATTTACTTTTATGTTGAGTCATCACCCTCTTATTAAAAAGTACCAGTTGGAGAGCACCACTGTCATTTGCATTCGTTACTGTTAGTTTACATTGAGTAAGACTTGACTGGATCTCTTTTACCATGAATTACAATGTCTAGTCAGTCCTTGACCATTAAAGGTGCTCTGCATTTATGTTTTGCGGTCTCAGAAAGGGCTAGCGAGATACCATCTTGTTATATCATATTATGATTGTTTTGAGAAAGTGTTGTCATCCGAGATTTATTATTATTGCTCGCTAGTTGATTATGTCATTGATATGAGTAAACATGAGACCTGTGCGTTATTGTGAATATGGTTAGTTCATAATCTTTGCTCAAAACTTGAATACCGGCTTTACATATATACAACAAGAGCAAACAGAGTTTGTAAAAGTTTTTCTTTATCACTTTCAGTTTATCAACTGAATTGCTTGAGGACAATCAAAGGTTTAAGCTTGGGGGAGTTGATACGTCTCCATCGGATCTAATTTTCCAAACACTTTTGCCCTTGTTTTGGACTCTAACTTGCATGATTTGAATGGAACTAACCCAGACTGACGTTGTTTTCAACAGAATTGCTATGGTGTTATTTATGTGCAGAAACAAAAGTTCTCGGAATGACCTGAAACTTCACGGAACATCTATTTGGAAATAATAAAAAATCCTTGCAAAAGATGAAGACTAGGGGGCCCACCACCTGTCCACGAGGGTGGGGGGCACGCCTGCCCCCCTAGGGCATGCCCCCTACCTCGTGGGCCCCCTAGAGCTCCTCCGACCTCAACTCCAACTCTATATATTTGGTTTCAGAGGGAAAAAAATCAGAGAGAATGATTCATCGCGTTTTACGATACGGAGCTGCCGCCAAGCCCTAAAACCTCTCGGGAGGGCTGATCTGGAGTCCGTTCGGGGCTCCGGAGAGGGGAATCCGTCGCCATCGTCATCATCAACCATCCTCCATCACCAATTTCATGATGCTCACCGCCGTGCGTGATTAATTCCATTGTAGGCTTGCTGGACGGTGATGGGTTGGATGAGATCTATCATGTAATCGAGTTAGTTTTGTTAGGGTTTGATCCCTAGTATCCACTATGTTCTGAGATTGATGTTGCTATGACTTTGCTATGCTTAATGCTTGTCACTAGGGCCCGAGTGCCATGATTTCAGATCTAAACCTATTATGTTTTCATCAATATATGAGAGTTCTTGATCCTATCTTGCAAGTCTATAGTCACCTATTATGTGTTATGATCCGTTAACCCCGAAGTCACAATAATCGGGATACTTACCGGTGATGATCGTAGTTTGAGGAGTTCATGTATTCACTATGTGTTAATGCTTTGGTCTGGTACTCTATTAAAAGGAGGCCTTAATATCCCTTAGTTTCCGCTAGGACCCCGCTGCCACGGGAGGGTAGGACAAAAGATGTCATGCAAGTCTTTTCCATAAGCATGCATGACTATATTTGGAATACATGCCTACATTACATTGATGAATTGGAGCTAGTTATGTGTCACCCTAGGTTATGACTGTTACAAGATGAACCGCATCCGGCGTAATTCTCCATCACTGATGCATTGCCTACGAGCTTTCCATATATTGTTCTTCGCTTATTTACTTTTCCGTGCTATTGCTATCATCATTACAAAATACTAAAACCATTACTTTTGCTATCATTACCTTTTGCTACTGCTACCACCACTATCATATTACTTTGCTACTAAATACTTTGCTGCAGATATTAAGTTTCTAGGTGTGGTTGAATTGACAACTCAGCTGCTAATACTTCAGAATATTCTTTGGCTCCCCTTGTGTTGAATCAATAAATTTGGGTTGAATACTCTACCCTCGAAAACTGTTGCGATCCCCTATACTTGTGGGTTATCAGCTAGCAGTTCTTCTATCATACCAGAAGGAATTTCATAACCAATATTTTCAGTAGTTGCAGTAGGTTTATGGGTAACTAATTGTGGTTCCGGTCGAGGTGAAGATACCCTGAACAAACCCTTCAAAGGATTGTTCTCCATAGTAACAAGTGACAATAAATTTCAGCACGTAGTAATAATTTTTCCTTACCGATTTCCACTTACCAAGAGTGCTTCACTCCCCAACAACAGTGCCAGAAAAGAGCCTTGATGACCCACAAGTATAGGGTATAAATTGTAGTCCTTTCGATAAGTAATAGTTTCAAATCCAACGAGAAGCAGAAGGAAATGACAAGTAGTTTCAACAAGGTATTCTCTGCAAGCACTGAACTTATAAGTAACGAGAAGTTTGACAGCAAGATAATTTGTGAAGAGAAAGTAATGGTAATGGTAACAAAAGTGCAGAAAGGTAGCCCAATCCTTTTGTGGCAAAGGACAGGCTAAAACGGTCTCTTATGATAAGCAAAACGTTCTTGAGGATATACGGGGATTTCATCTAGTCGCTTTCATCATGTTGGTTTGATTGGTGTTCGCTACTTTGATAATTTGATATGTGGGTGGACCGGTGCTTAGGTAATGTTCTTACTTGAACAAACCTCCTACTTATGATTAACCCTCTCACAAGCATCCACAACTACGAGAAAAGAATTAAGATAAAATCTAATCATAGAATTAAACTTTTGGATCCAAATCAGTCCATCACGAAGTAGCGCATAAACAAGGGTTTAAACTTCTATCACTCTCGCAACCCATCATCTAATAAATGCTCCACAATGCATTGCCTTAGTCCCAAATATGGTGAAGTTCCATGTAGTCGACGTTCACATGACACCACTAAGGGAATCACAACATACATACCATCAAAATATCGAACACATATCAAGTTCACATGATTACTTGCAACAAGATTTCTCCCGTGACCTCAAGAACAAAAGTAACTACTCATAAATGATAATCATGCTCAAGATCAGAGGGGTATTAAATAGCCTAATGGATCTGAACATATAATCTTCCACCAAATAAACCATATAGTAATCAACTAAAAGATGTAATCAACACTACTAGTCACCCACAAGCACCAATCTAAGGTTCCGGTAAAAAGATTGAACACAAGAGATGAACTAGGGTTTGAGAGGAGATGGTGCTGTTGAAGCTGTTGATGGAGATCCCCCCCAATATGGGAGATTTTTTGGTGATGATGATGATGATGATTTTCCCCCTCCGAGAGGGAAGTTCCCCTGGCGGAATCGCTTCGCCCGAGGGCTAAAGCGCTCCTGCCCAAGTTCCGCCTCGAGATGGTGGTGCTTCGTCCCGAAAATCCTCCACTTATTTTTTCTAGGTAAAAATGACTTATATACCAGAAGAGGGGCACCAGAGGTGGGCCAAGGAGGGCACAACACAGCAGGGCACGCCTCGGCTCCCTCGCGCGCCTAGGTGGGTTGTGCCCACCTGGTGGGCCCCCTCCAGTAGTTATTTGCTCTAATAATTCTTATATATTCCATAAAAATTCCCCGTGAAGTTTTAGCTCATCTGGCGATGTGCAGAATAGGTGGCCTGACGTAGCTTTTTCAGGTCCAGAATTCCAGCTGCCGGTATTCTCCCTCTTTGTGTGAACCTTGCATATTATGAGAGAAAAAGCATTAGAATGACTCCATAAAGCATTATTATGCATAAAACACCATAAATAATAGTAGGAAAACATGATGCAAAATGGACGTATCAGCCGCTCTGCCATAGGAGTTAGGCGCGTGGAGCAGACTTTAGCCAAAATCCGTTTGAGGATGTTATTCACTGTGATAGGTCTAAAATGTCTAATATTCGTGGTATCGAATACTTTGGGGATCAGGGTAATGACACCAAAATTTGTCTGAGACATGTTGAAGGTCCCAATGTAGAATTCGTGGAATATTGGCATGGTCACGGGCTTCAGAACATTCCAGAATATCTGGAAGAAGGCCACCAGTAGGCCATCCAGACCTGCCTTCATAGAGGCGATATCCCTACCGACCTCCTTTTGCAAGTATGGGAGAGTCAGTTCTCCATTCTCAATGTCGGATACTCTGGCCGCAGCCGGCCAGAAGTCATCTGCCAATGAAACCCCAAAACAGGGTTCTGCCATGAAGAGCCCCTTATAGAAGGACTAGATGTGGGACCTAATCTCATCCGGGTGTTCTAGGAGGGTGTCACCCTCCCATAGGCACGGAAGAGAGCATTTCCGAAATCGCCCGTTGGCAATCGCTTAGAAGTACATGGTATTGGTGTTGCCTTTGAGGAGCCAATTCTAGCCCCCACAACATTGCCAGAATAGTTCACCCTTGAAGATCTCCATAAGTGAAGATTCAAGGGAGTACCGCCTAACCAAACCATCGACCGAGAGACTGGTCATATATGCCTCCTCATCTAGCGCCTTAATCATGTCGAGAAGGGCCCCTTTGTGGGCCCTGAGGTTGGCACCTAGGTTGGCCGCCACCCTCACATGATCTATTGGGCAACCATAGTGTAGTGATGCTAGACGTCCGTAGTGCAGAAAGTACACGGCATGGTGGCCGCGACTTCTACCCACCAGTCCTAGACCATCTCAAAGAACCCTGGCTGAAGAAACCATGAGGGCTCGAAGTGGAATTGTCTCTCTCTCGGTGGATAACCTTCCCCTGAGGACAATAACAGGGGAGCATGGTCAGAGCCAATCCGTGTGACTGCCTTAGGAGAGCACATCACGAACATGACCTCCCACTGAACGGACACAAGGACCCTAACTAGCACACTCCGGATAGGGTCGTACTACTTATTAGTCCACATGAACCTAGCCCCTACACAAGCTATTTCATGTGGAGCCATATCAGCAATGCAGTCACTGAACAAGCGCATACACAATCGATCCACATCAGGGGAACTCTTGTCAACAACTTGCCTAATAAGGTTGAAGTCACTGGCCACCACCACCGGTTTAGTGCAACGCTCAACCTTATTCTTTAGCTCAGCCAAGAAGTCCGCCACCCGCCCGCAATCCCCTTGCCCCCTTTGCTCTTTATTCTTATATAATGGATCCACTTCAGTGTCTCTATGAGAGAGCGTCTACCGATGGCATACGCACACCATTGGCACCAGCGGGTATGACACAAAGGTTGTTCATCTTCGTGGATGATGTGATGATATTTCTCAAGAGCAACATGCTTGATTTAAGAGCATACATGTTCATGTTGGATGCTTTTGGGATGGTGTCAGGGCTAAAAGCGAACTTGCTCAAGAGTGCAACCATACCTATAAGATGCTCAGCGGGTTAGATGGTGGAAATCAGCACCGTTTTCTTGGTTGCTCAATTATGAGTTTTCCATGTAAGTATCCCGGGCTACCATTGTGCATTCAAAAAGTATACGGAAGCCCAGCTACAGGGCCTTGTGGACCATATTGTGAATTGCCTTCCAAGAGGGCTATTACGTATTCAGTCTGTGCTATGTGAATGCCACTGCACCTGCATGCAATGGTGGCGTTGGAGCTTCACATGAAAACCGTGGGTGCTATATCAACAATGTAATAAGAAGATTCCTTTGGTGCGGAAAGTCTGAGGCTAATGGTGGTAGCTGCACGGTAGCTTGGGACTCCATCTTCATACCTAATTTGGTGGGATCCCAGACATGCGCTGGCTTGATATCACAATGCAGGCTAGGTGGGCATGGCTGCAAAGAATCGATGAATCTAGATCGTGGAGGGAGTTCAGTATCTTAATACCAGATGAATCAGTTGAGCTATTTCTAGCAGGGACGTGGGTCACATATGGAGACAAAAGGAACATGCTTTTTTGGGAAGACTGATGGATAGATGGATACTGGATTGAGGAGCTAGCTCAGTGTGTTTCTGCCTGGATTCCAAAATAGTTAAGAGTTTCCAGGCGATTTTGCACGGCAACGGAGAATGCGGCTTGGGCGACAGATATCAACCCTAACATGGATATTGACACACTGCTTGAGTATATGGCCGAGAATCACATGAGTACAATTGAAAGAAGGGGCAGAGGATGTAGAAGGATGAGGCGCATAGGAAAATTCTCTGTATGCTCTGCATACACAACCAAGTATGTTGGTCGCAAAGTAACTCCCACTTCTGACTTCACGTGGAATTGCGAGCGCCGTTGCAGTGCCATTTTTTCGTATGGCTGGCCGCAAGAAATAGGTGTTGGATATAGGATAGCTTGGCAAGAAGGAGGCTGCCACACCAGGACCCTTTCCCATTGTGCAACCAGGAGGATAGAACAATAAACCAAATCATGTTGGGTTGCGTGTTTGAGAGAACAAAATGGCTACAACTCTGCATTGTGGTGGGTAAGCTAGAATGGACACCATCATCCGTAGATGTGCTGCCAACGTGGGTCTTGGACAAGACCATGGAAGGGCACCATCAAAAGGACATTCGTGCCATCCTAATTCTAGGCCTTTGGGAGTTTTGGAAACACTGGAATGCAATGGTCTTTGGTAGAGCGGTTCCATCAATGAGCCAAGTTATGGGCCAAATTGTTGGAGTTGTGTCGAATATTGTGTACAACACTACTAGGGAAAAGCCTATACACAGAATTTTACCAGTAGCGCTGTACAAAATCAAGCGATGCTGCTACTTAGTAGCAGCGCGCGTAAATAAACCGTGCTACTACTATGACATTAGCAGTAGCGCGTACTAGAGAAAAGCGCTGCTGCTACGTTTGAACTGGGCGCACATGGCTAGCCCAACCTAGCAGTAGCGCGTATAATGGCCCAGCGCTACTGCTAATCTCCTTAGCTGCAGCGTGTATTCTAGAACGCGTTGTAGCTAACGTAGCAGTAGCGCCCTTTCTGGAACGCGCTGCTGGTACTTCTGACTTAACCACGCGGTTCGTCCTTCCCCGGCCACTTCATCCCCCAAATCAACTCCACTCTTGCCGCCGCCGTCGCCCCTCGGCCGCCTCGTGCTCTCCCCACGCCGCCCCCGACCCCAGGTTCAACGCCGGCCCCGCCCCCGACCTCAACGCCGCCCGGGACGCCGCCCCGACCCTGACCTCAACGCCGCCCCGGATGCCGCCCCCGCCCCCCCCGACCTCAACGCCGCCCCGGAGCCCCGACCACGACCTCGATGCCGCCTGCCCCTCCCTCGTTGCAGGCACCCGAGGTGAGCACGCCTGCTCCTCCCTCTCCCCTACCTCTGCCTAGGGTTTGTACCTCCATCAAATTAGTTAGGGTTTCTACCACTTTCCACCCCTATAGGTTCATCAAATTAGATGGTAATTAGGGCAGTAGTTCTTAGGTACTAATTAGTTAGTAAGAACTAGGTACGAATTAGGTATTAGAATATTTTTATTTATAGTAAGTTTATTTTTAGTAAGAACTAGTTGAATTAATAGAACTAGTTAGTAAGAACTTGTTGCTATTTTTTTAGTTAAAGCAATTTTCCTGCATCAACGTGGACAATGCCTATCCCGCATCCTCGTCGTTGAGTCGGCGGAGGATGACACCTGCTTGACCAGATGGGCCATGTCCAGGACTGGGCACCGCCGGGGTGGTACTGGGAGGCGCTACCTACCGGGGGGCGCAGGTTGGTGAGGAGCCAGCCTGTCGTTGACCCGAACCTTCTTTGGTGGCGGTCGCGTGGGCCAGTGACGGTCCAAAGGCTCGAGGACTCCGCGGAGGTGGTGCGTCACCGTGTCAGTGAGGAGGACACGCACGTCCGTCGCTACTTGTTTGCGTTGGAGCACATGTTCTCCAATACCTGGCAGGTTCTCCAGTGATCTCACTGGAGCTATGATCCCGTGATGGTTCCTTCTCTGTGGGTGTCCACCGCCCGCGCCGATACCCGTCGTGTGCTAGGGTTTTAGTTGTACTAGTGATGTTATATGTATGACACTATTCGGGATGTATTAGTGATAATATTCGACGATGTACGGACGCATGAGATGATTTACTTTTGCTTATTGAATGCATGCTAATTTGAGTCTTATAAGATATTTTGAAATGTATATCTTGTGTTGCTCAATATCCAAGTGGTCGGTCATGTTTGCAGGTTACACCTCCGAGTAGCCTATGTTTTGCCAGAGTGTTGATTCATTTCCGTTCCGGCAAATTTCAGGCGCTCGATATATCCTATTTTAGCAAAGATCATGCTGGATTTTTCCGTGAATTTTGTCATGACTTTTGCCAGAATATGTAGGAAATATTGAGTGCCCCGGATTTGTTTGTTGAGTATCCTGGTAGTTGTCTTTTATCGATTTTCAATTAATGTTTTAACTATGAACATAGGAAATGTCTGACGACAAAAAGGATTTCGGTATTTGCAAATACTGCGAAGACGAGCGCGGCCTGTGCGACGGAATCTTCCTAGATGATGATAGGCGCTTTAGCATCAAGCTGGACGAGAACTTCGAAGTGGATACAGTAAGTCACAACGACAAGTCTTTTTTCGTAATTAAGCATGACATCTGCTTCATTTGCTTCAACTTATATTTTTTTTACTATTCTACTAGCGTATCCCCTGCCATGCAAGAGTTTTTGTATTGGATAAGATAGGTCTCAGTCATACTATGGAGGTAAAGAAAGTTTATTTGAAGACCGAGCATGGTTATATTTTCCACGCAAAATTATACAATTCAGACGACTGCACCTATTTTAGATGCAAAACATGGCGAGCACTATGCAAGACTTATGCATTTGAGCCTGATATGGTTATCACCTTTGATATTCGTCCGGAAGATGATATTGAAGGTAATACCGACATCTGGGTCGATGTGCAGACGCCTCCAGTTACACCAAAATGTAAGTTTCTCAACCATATTTATGTCTTTGATATTGTTTATTCAAAAATAGTTGACAACTAATTTGTATTGTCAGCTTATTTCGGTGCAAGCAAACATGTCCAGCGCTTGGTAGACAGGACCTACTACTGTCCCGGGCTGAACTAAACTGCGAGGAGCTAAGTCATTATGTTTCATGGCTTGAGGATCTTGATACCGTCAAGACAAATTTTCTTCCTGGATTTAGAAATCTTAGTACTGAAAACGTGTGACCAATAGTGTTCGTCATGAACTACGGTCACATCTATTTAGGAAGGATGGTAAGATTTTTACTATTTGTCCTCAGTGCATCTTTTCCATACATTATTTGTGAAGCTAAACTTCATTGCTAAGTATGTGACCATACGATGTTCTTCAACAGGGACTCCCGATGAATGTTGTGCCTTATGGGATCGAGACTAAAGGTACCATGAGTATTATTAGCTTACGGCCAAGATATCCTACATGTTACTTTAGTGCATTCAAGATCAGCGATGAATGCTTAATAGTGCAAGACTGGACCAGATATGTGATGGGGGAGCGCAGACAAGTACTAGGGGGCAGCAAACATATGTGCTACCCAAAATTAGGAGACAGGTTCATCTGCATGCTCCAACTTGATCAAGGAGGAGAGCTACACATGTTTTATGTTGTTTTACCTAAGAAAGAGCAGCAGGAGTGATTAGCTAGAAATGAGTTTGAGGATGATGATGTGCTACACTATTACTATGATGATAAAATAGCTAGTGTTGGTGGTAATGACTGATGATTATTATTAGCTAGTGTTAGTGGTGATTAAATAAATATTGTTGGTGCTAATGATTATGATGATGATTAAATAGCTTGTGCTGGTGGATTAGATTCAAGTGGAGGCAACATGTGGTGCACATCAAAAGTACTACTAGTCCAAACTAGATCAAGTTTGGATTAGTAGTATACTTTTGACATGCACCACATATTGCCTCCACTTGAACCTAATCCACCTTCATTTGACACATGGTTATGGACATAATGATGTAAACCTCATAACTGGTATTGTACCAATATTTGTACGATGGCGCATAAATACACTAAAAATAAAAAAATAAAAAAACAATACTAGTAGCGATGGAAAGAAAACACGCTGCCAGTAGTTACATTAGCAGCAGTGTGGGAGTGAACAAGCGATGCAGCTATTTGTCCTAGCAGTAGCGCGTGCGGCACGCGTTACTACTAAGCAATAGTTGTAGCGCCTTATTAGTAGCGCGCCTACCCGCGCTACTAGTGAGCACAAAACCAGCGCTACTGCTAGGGTTTTCCCTAGTAGTGCAAGGTAGGTTACAGTTGGACTCTGAGTTGTATTGTGTTTACAGGGTATGGAGTCTTGTCCTAGTAGGACACTTGTATCCTAGGCCTCTTATATAATGAGAGGGTAGACACATGATGTAACCTATGCCAACACAATAGCATAGGTACGTGGGGGCTAGAAGTGTGTGCCAGCTCCTAGGCAGGTAGGGTGCGGTATTGTAGTGGTGTCATGGGGAGGAGCGCCCATAGTCAGGCCCCAAGAATGTAGCCATATCGGTGAACCCAATTTACAAATCTAGGTGACTTGCCTCGTGTGGTTGCTTCTCCTTCTATGGTCAACTATGTGCCTTGAATTTATTTCGACACAAATTGAGAACAACGAAAGGCATGGAGGATGGTCATCCTTCTTAAAGGAGAGCAAGATGTGTACTTTAGGGAGATGCATAGGTGAGTAGCCGATGAGTAATGTGAGTAAGGTAGTTTAGGTGGAGTGGGTGAGTGTAACAGATTGTAATACTCTCGGTAGTGGGTTTCTTGTACCCTATTCTCCTTTAATATATAATAAGCACCCCATGCGTATTCGAGAGAGAAAAGATCTTAATTGCACGTTGATATTAGGTAGTATATAATTAATTGGTTGATGCTGCCATTGATATTAAAAATACTATTAAATAGGGGAGGGTGCAAACCCTTACAGAGCTAAGCACCGAACAAACACAGACCATTAGATAGACGAACTTGAACTAATGGGATATATTGGCTTTGTATGTCCCTCTTTTTATATTGGTATAAATGCATGAAAGTCGTTGAATCTTAATTAAGTTAGTCCTCGACTTGTGGTATTTGGGGAGATTATTAAAGGTGCACCTATTTTACAACATACCCCCTCTGGTAAAAAGTAGATGGGAGATTCATCATATTTGGATGCTCTTTTCCATAAAATGTTCCATACTTCCACGTAATGAACATATATTTTTTTTACAAATGGAGTGTCAGATTTTTTTAGCATGGTAAATCAAATGTTTTAATGACAAATTATTTTTTCGCGAGGATGAAAATTTTCTTTAGCAAGCATGGCAAGTTCTTGCCATGTTCAATTTTTTGCCAAGATTTGCCGTGTTTGTTAAAGGAAGTCTCGATCCTTACGACAATATAAATTTCCATAAAAATGTTCAATTTTTGATACTTAAAAATCAGATATCACATTTTTACTATTCCTCGAACTTATAATTTCCCCATAGAGTCATTTCATGCTGATTTTCACATGACATGGTTTTGAATGTTCTCAAAGTTGTTTCTTTACCATACTTGTTTGCTAGTAGTCCTTATCTTTTCACCGCGATCAAACTTTTGTACTGGAGTCCTTTTCTAAAAAATTGAATTTTTGTACAATACATGTTTGCTAGTCCTTTCATTTACAACTTCTTCTTTGCACTGCTATGTCTATGAGGTTTCCCATCTCTTATCTAGGTATAAGGTGGTGAGGTATACATCAAAATCGGTGTTATGTGAAATTTTGGTGATCATTATCTATCCCCTCCTATTTTTCTCAAATTAGTTAGCAATGTCCTAGTGAGGTTCCTTATGGTTCATATTGTTCCTCTTGCATTGCCTATGTTCATGCTTGAGTTGGTTGCCCGCACCAAAGATGGCTACCAACATACATTGGTGAATGTTTATGAAATAGTGGTCTTGTGGGAACCAATAGCAGTGATCTGTATCAGCAACCACGCCGGCAGCTCACGCCGGCAGCAACAATGGCGGCTCATGCCAATGACTACGATGGTAACCCATGTCTGCATTGGTGACAACAGGACAACATGGAATGTACTATTTTTTGAATGCCAGTTGTGGCATAGGCTTATCATTGTACAGATTTCAATAAAGGGGTTCGAAAGGAAAAACATACAACAATCTGTCAGAAAGATAATACGGTAAGGAATAAAAGTAGATGTGAATCTCTGTTGTGTTTACGTACTAAAAATTAAAAATCATCTTGTGTATGTGTAAGAGATTCTGTTTCAAAGGTGTCAAAAACCATCTAGCAGTGGTGAATTCTTGCTACAAGTCGTTGGAGGGAAAAGAACAATGATCGAACTAGTCTAGGCAACAACCAAGATGAGGGCAACATGGGAGACATCCAACAAATTATATATCCAATGTAAATTATTTACTATTTGTGGTTTTGTAGGAATAGGTGATGGACTTCCTAACATATATGCAAACGTACTACTTCATGCTTGTATGGATGCGTTTGGTAGCATGCGTCAGATTTTTGCCTCCCTGCATCTATAGCTGAGTTCAGGCTGGCTGAATAGAAATAGTCTAAAGCCCATGTTCTGCAACTGGTTTGGTAGCCTGAATAGGACCTTCCTGCATCAAGGCACAAATCCCTCCCGTGTTTGGTTTCCTGCATAGGGATGTGTTCATGCATTATGCGGTGTTTGGTTGCACACATTTCTTATGGTGTAGTAATCTTCTGCCCTATGTGGTAAGCTTACATCTACCACCTTAGCAAGTGTTCATTGCATATTACATACGATCGCATCAATCATAGGAATAAACCAACAATACAATTACGACAAATTGGACAAAGATTATCAAGTTATTCATCCCACATAACCCATTTTGACCTGCACCTTTTCCCACATCATTGGTCTTCTGTTCGATTAGAAACTAGGAGTAATCATCCTCTACATCCTTCCAAGTGTGAAACCCTTTGTAGGAGCTATCTTTGTAATATAACACTTGTTCATGGCATGTGTGCCACAAACCGTATACTCCTGGAACGCTCCTTGAGTAGACCACATACATCTTAATCTACCATAACGGAAGAGCAAAAATTAAACCAGCAAGCAAAGCAACACAACATGTGGAACATAAGCAACATAGACATGCATGATCATATACCTAAAAGGCATCACAAGTTCATCCTAACTACGGTGTCATTCTACCACCACATCCAAAAGAGGGTGTAATTCTACCACCGCAAGTTCACCATCACTATGAGGGGTTAGTATATATCACCTCATCGAAATATTCATGCCACTAACAATTTTCAAGCCCTAGTTACCATAAAATATACATCATCATCATCGTAGTTTTCGTCCTTGTCATCATCATGCACATCGTCACCACCACCAGAGACCACTAAGCACTAGTAGTAGTGTTTGCCCTGCCAGGTCCTAAGCCATCTCCTTGATGTTGGTAGTCATGTTACTTATACATTGAGCTCCTCCTCCATCGAGCCACCCCGCTTCCTCTTAATCTCATGAATATGATCGTGACCAGCAACCTTGTTAGGACCATCAAGGATGATGGTCTCTGACTCCTGGGTGTGTGTATACTCAGGTGTAGTCATAGCCGACCCTAGAGGCTCATTAGAGCCCATGACATGCTTGCTGATAGTCAGACCCCAGGCAAAGATTTTTTGCATCTAAGAGTCATTCTAGATGGGAATGTTGAGAAACTCAACGTCCTTGGGGTGGTCCTAAGGAAGGAAAACTGTGTTGTTAGTTGTGATTTGCATTAGATAAGCTAAAAAGTCTAACAAGTGGTGTGTGAGCTAATTGTGGTGTGGCCTTGGTAGTGCTCTGTCTCCAACAGGATCATGAAGGTGTCCTGATCCAATTGTGCTAAGGTCTCTGAGCCTAGACAATTGTGTCCATTTGGCTCTCCACTTCCTGAGGTGGTTATAGAATTTGGTCAAGGTCACCTCTTGGCTAAAGAACTCGAAGATCTGCTTGGCACAGCGTTGAGGTGCACCTCCTTAAAGCCATTGTCAGTCCTTAACCAAGTGGTCATGAACTCAAACATCTTGTTAATCAGAAAATTGGATAGGTAAGGCTGCCACTTTATTGTGTTCCCCTTACCAAATATCTTCGCCTTCCCAACCTTGATGGTTGTGTTATGTGTAGCAGCAATAGGAGAATTAGGCATCATGACCAGAAATGATGGCGGTCTAGCAGACCCCTCGACCACATCTGAATCAAGAGGCATCTTCTGGGAATCCTCAATATAGGATGGCATGAACTAGTTCTCAGACAAGATAATGGTCTGACTTAAATCTTTGGTTCTCATGTCTTTATAGTTGTTAGCATTAGTACTAGTGTAACACACTACACACGGGCAAAAAGAAACAAAAATAATACTACACATGGAGCACCAATCATGAAGTTTAATACACTACACATGGACTCATCTTCAAGATCAAAGAAAATCATCGAGTTCAACAAACTATCACACCTACGTATCGACCATACTTCATACTAGCATACTACACACTTTCTGATCATCAAACTATTATGACATCTACCATAGTGTCATCGAAACCGACATGGAAAACAACATGAACATCATCAAATCCTACAAGAAAAACCTAGCATTCTTGCAATCCATCACCACTACCATTTGATCTACCAAAACATCACATGCTCACAGATCTACAGTCTACCATGCTACCATATGCTCACAAATCAAAGCTCGAACGAATAGGGAGGAGGAAGTGACCAAACATACAACCATCGGTGGAGCAGGGTGGTGTTGTGGAATAGGTCGGAGAAGAGGATGAAGAAGAGACATCGCCACCGTCTACCAGACCAGATGTGTTACTTTTACTTCTTGTTAGTGAAGAATTCACCTGAGACGGAGAGCTCGAAGGGATGGGGGGAGAACGATGGCGGATGTTTTGGCGGTGAGCCGAAGGGAGCTAAATAGGGCGACCGTTTTGACGGGAGGTGACCCAATTCCTCCAGCTGCTTTTTTCGGGAACGAGCGTGAGCTTGCACAATCTCGCAACTTGTATGAGCTCAGCGCCGCGTTCCCCTCCCCTACATGTTTTTTACTATACCCTCGCCTACATGTTGTGAGCCAGGCTGAGAGGAAACAACCATTTCGGTCGTTCCTAGTGGTTCTGGCTGGGAGGTGCTTTAATTCAGACGGGCCAGAAATTCGGTGCAACGTAGGAAACCAAACATGCCCGAATTGCATCCAACAGGCCTCGCTGACTCTGATGCATGCTACCAAATGCATCTGATATGTGTTGATGGCATGCATGTGGATCTTAGATTGTTGTATACAAGAGTGCACTTTAGCTAATCCCTGCTTGTATAAGATTTACTCCACGGCTTCAAACATGCATAGATGTTCTATTTTTGTAAGATTTCTTTACCATTAAAGTGAATTTTATTGACTGCAACCACAATAAGTATAAATCCGACCTCTACGTAAGATGATGCAAACATTTCCAACACATCCAGAATTCGCAGAAAACAACCATGACATAGTTTGACATGAAAGGAAGGTTGCATAGGGCACTAGATGACTGACCTTAGACCAAGATGGCATCCATGCAAGGTAAAATTACCTCCCTATCAGCTATCTCCAAACAGAGTACATAACACAACAAAGAACTCTCTTGCTTCGGTAGCTAAAGCGTAGTTGATTGTTAGTGTACAAAAGTAGGGGCCTTCTGTACCCCTTTACATGTGCATGGGCAGTTGTAGCCACACCTGCGACCATGCTTCGCGGGGAAGAGGAAGCGAAGATACAAGACTACCCGAGCAACACTGAAGCCAGATGCGCGAAGAGCAAAGGGACAAGATGGGTTTCCCTCGGCAAGAACCTTGCCGGGGACGACCTACGCTGCCCCGGCAAGAGTCTTGTCGGGGCAACTTGCTTAACACCATCGAGACCGCCACCTTTGAGCCTTAGAATTATGACGCCATCGACAACGTCAAGACCACGGCTCGAGAACGCCTGCATGGTGGCATGCAGATCTTTGTGATGAATAGAGGTCTGCAAGACCGGGTAAGAACCAGAAGACGAAGGCCCCCGGCAAGATCCTTGCCGGGGATGACCATAGAATTGAATAGTAAGAATAATGATTACGCTGTTAGAGTGGCTACTAGAACTAGTAGAATGACTAAGGAACCTCTGTATCCTGAAGGCCACCCTAAGACAATTGAGCAAGATTCTCAGAGAAATAATGTGGATGCACCTAGTCCTTCTAATAGGAAGAAAAAGAAAAATCATAGGACTTTGCATGCTTCTAGTGAACCTATTACCGAAACACCTGAGAATCCAAATGATATTTCTGTTTCTGATGCTGAAACACAATCTGGTAATGAACCTGAAACTAGTGATAATGTTAATGATAATGTTCATGATGATGCTGAACCTAGTAATGATAATGATATAGAAATTGAACCTGATGTTGATCTTGATAACCCACAATCAAAGAATCAACATTATGATAAGAAAGACTTTGTTGCTAGGAAACATGGTAAAGAAAGAGAGCCATGGGTTCAAAAACCCATGCCTTTTCCTCCCAAACCATCCAAGAAAAAGGATAATGAGGATTTTGAGCGCTTTGCTGAAATGATTAGACCTATCTTTTTGCGTATGCCATTAACTGATATGCTTAAAATGAATCCTTATGCTAAGTACATGAAAGATATTGTTACTAATAAAAGAAAGATGACGGAAGCTGAAATTTCCACCATGCTTGCTAAATATACTTTTAAAGGTGGAATACCTAAGAAACTAGGAGATCCCGGTGTACCAACTATACCATGCTCCATTAAAAGAAACTATGTTAAAACTGTTTATGTGATCTTGGAGCCGGTGTTAGTGTTATGCCTCTCTCTTTATATCGTAGACTCGATTTGAATAAGTTGACACCTACTAAAATATCTTTGCAAATGGCTGATAAATCAACTGCTATACCTATCGGTATTTGAGGATGTGCCTGTTGTAGTTGCAAACATTACTATTTTAACAGACTTTGTATTCTTGATATTCCCGAGGACGATAGTATGTCTATTATTCTTGGAAGACCCTTTTTGAATACTGCAGGGGCTGTTATTGATTGCACTAAAGGCAATGTCACTTTTCATGTTAATGGTAATGAGCATACGGTACACTTTCTGAGGAAACAACCTCAAGCTCATAGTATCAACTCTATTGGAAAAATCCCATCGAT
>NC_053028.1:100261491-100278377 GCF_003073215.2 Triticum urartu | reverse complement strand
TGTATGCAATGCAATCGCCCTGTAATGCTTTACTTTATCACTAAGCGGTAGCGATAGTCGTAGAAGCATAAGATTGGCGAGACGACAACGATGCTATGATGGAGATCAAGGTGTCACGCCAGTGACGATGGTGATCATGACGGTGCTTCGAAGATGGAGATCGCAAGCACAAGATGATGATGGCCATATCATATCACTTATATTGATTGCATGTGATGTTTATCTTTTATGCATATTATCTTGCTTTGATTGACAGCAGCATTTTAAGATGATCTCTCACTAATTATCAAGAAGTGTTCTCCCTGAGTATGCACCGTTGCGAAAGTTCTTCATGCTGAGACACCACGTGATGATCGGGTGTGATAGGCTCTACGTTCAAATACAACGGGTGCAAAACAGTTGCACACGCGGAATACTCAGGTTATACTTGACGAGCGAAGCATATACAGATATGGCCTCGGAACATGGAGACCGAAAGGTCGAGCGTAATCATATAGTAGATATGATCAACATAGTGATGTTCACCAATGAAACTACTCCATCTCACGTGATGATCGGACATGGTTTAGTTGATTTGGATCACGTGATCACTTAGAGGATTAGAGGGATGTCTATCTAACTGGGAGTTCTTTAGTAATATGATTAATTGAACTTAGATTTATCATGAACTTAGTACCTGATAGTATCTTGCTTGTTTATGTTTGATAGATGGCCCGTGCTGTTGTTCCGTTGAATTTTAATGCGTTCCTTGAGAAAGCAAAGTTGAAAGATGATGGTAGCAATTACACGGACTGGGTCCGTAACTTGAGGATTATCCTCATTGCTGCACAGAAGAATTATGTCCTGGAAGCACCGCTGGGTGCCAGGCCTGCTGCTAGAGCAACACCAGATGTTATGAACGTCTCGCAGAGCAAAGCTGATGACTACTCAATAGTTCAGTGTGCCATGCTTTACGGCTTAGAATCGGGACTTCAACGACGTTTTGAACGTCATGGAGCATATGATATGTTCCAGGAGTTGAAGTTAATATTTCAAGCAAATGCCCGGATTGAGAGATATGAAGTCTCCAATAAGTTCTATAGTTGCAAGATGGAGGAGAACAGTTCTGTCAGTGAGCATATACTCAAAATGTCTGGATATAATAATCACTTGATTAAATTGGGAGTTAATCTTCCAGATGATTGCGTCATTGATAGAATTCTCCAATCACTTCCACCTAGCTACAAGAGCTTCGTGATGAACTATAATATGCAAGGGATGGTTAAGACAATTCCCGAGCTCTTCGCAATGCTGAAAGCTGCGGAGGTAGAAATCAAGAAGGATCATCAAGTGTTGATGGTCAACAAGACCACTAGTTTCAAGAAAAAGGGCAAAGGGAAGAAGAAGGGGAACTTCAAAAAGAACAGCAAGCAAGTTGCTGCTCAGGAGAAGAAACCCAAATCTGGACCTAAGCCTGAAACTGAGTGCTTCTACTGCAAGCAGACTGGTCACTGGAAGCGGAACTGCCCCAAGTATTTGGCGGATAAGAAGGATGGCAAGGTGAACAAAGGTATATATGATATACATGTTATTGATGTGTACCTTACTAATGCTCGCAGTAGCACCTGGGTATTTGATACTGGTTTTGTTGCTAATATTTGCAACTCGAAACAGGGACTATGGATTAAGCGAAGATTGGCTAAGGACGAGGTGACGATGCGCGTGGGAAATGGTTCCAAAGTCGATGTGATCGCGGTCGGCACGCTACCTCTACATCTACCTTCGGGATTAGTATTAGACCTAAATAATTGTTATTTGGTGCCAGCGTTGAGCATGAACATTATATCTAGATCTTGTTTGATGCGAGACGGTTATTCATTTAAATCAGAGAATAATGGTTGTTCTATTTATATGAGTAATATCTTTTATGGTCATGCACCCTTGAAGAGTGGTCTATTCTTATTAAATCTCGATAGTAGTGACACACATATTCATAATGTTGAAGCCAAAAGATGCAGAGTTGATAATGATAGTGCAACTTATTTGTGGCGCTGCCGTTTAGGTCATATCGGTGTAAAGCGCATGAAGAAACTCCATACTGATGGACTTTTGGAACCACTTGATTGTGAATCACTTGGTACTTGCGAACCGTGCCTTATGGGCAAGATGACCAAAACCCGTTCTCCGGTACTATGGAGAGAGCAACAGATTTGTTGGAAATCATACATACAGATATATGTGGTCTGATGAATGTTGAGGCTCGTGGTGGATATCGTTATTTTCTCACCTTCACAGATTACTTAAGCAGATATGGGTATATCTACTTAATAAAACATAAGTCTGAAACATTTGAAAAGTTCAAAGAATTTCAGAGTGAAGTTGAAAATCATCGTAACAAGAAAATAAAGTTTCTACGATCTGATCGTGGAGGAGAATATTTGAGTTACGAGTTTGGTGTACATTTGAAAAATGTGGAATAGTTTCGCAACTCACGCCACCCGGAACACCACAGCGTAATGGTGTGTCCGAACGTCGTAATCGTACTTTACTAGATATGGTGCGATCTATGATGTCTCTTACTGATTTACCGCTATCATTTTGGGGTTATGCTTTAAAGACAGCCGCATTCACGTTAAATAGGGCACCATTGAAATCTGTTGAGACGCCGCCTTATGAACTGTGGTTTGGCAAGAAACCAAAGTTGTCGTTTCTTAAAGTTTGGGGCTGCGATGCTTATGTGAAAAAGCTTCAACCTGATAAGCTCGAACCCAAATCGGAAAAATGTCTTCATAGGATACAAAGGAGACTGTTGGGTAACATCTCTATCACAGTATCGAAGGGCAAAACATTCGTTGCTAAGAATGGATCCTTCTAGAGAAGGAGTTTCCTGAAAGGAGTTGAGTGGAGGAAAGTAGAACTTGATGAGGTAACTGTACCTGCTCCTTATTGGAAAGTAGTTACACACAGAAACCGGTTTCTGTGACACCTACACCAATTAGTGAGGAAGCTAATGATGATGATCATGAAACTTCAGAACAAGTTACTACTGAACCTCGTAGATCAACTAGAGTAAGATCCGCACCAGAGTGGTACAGTAATCCTGTTCTGGAAGTCATGCTACTAGATCATGATGAACCTACGAACTATGAAGAAGCGATGGTGAGCCCAGATTCCGCAAAGTGGCTTGAAGCCATGAAATCTGAGATGGGATCCATGTATGAGAACAAAGTATGGACTTTGGTTGACTTGCCCAAGATCGGCAAGCAATTGAGAATAAATGGATCTTCAAAAAGAAGACTGACGCTGACGGTAATGTTACTGTCTACAAAGCTCGACTTGTCGCAAAAGGTTTTCGACAAGTTCAAGGGATTGACTACGATGAGACCTTCTCACCCGTAGCGATGCTTAAGTCTGTCCGGATCATGTTAGCAATTGCCGCATTTTATGATTATGAAATTTGGCAGATGGATGTCAAAACTGCATTCCTGAATGGATTTCTGGAAGAAGAGTTGTATATGATGCAGCCAGAAGGTTTTGTCGATCCAAAGGGAGCTAACAAAGTGTGCAAGCTCCAGCGATCCATTTATGGACTGGTGCAAGCCTCTCGGAGTTGGAATAAACGCTTTGATAATGTGATCAAAGCATTTGATTTTGTACAGACTTTTGGAGAAGCATGTATTTACAAGAAAGTGAGTGGGAGCTCTGTAGCATTTCTGATATTATATGTAGATGACATATTAGTAATCGGAAATGATATAGAATTTCTGGATATCATAAAGGGATAATTGAATAAGAGTTTTTCAATGAAAGACCTCGGTGAAGCTGCTTACATATTGGGCATTAAGATCTATAGAGATAGATCAAGACGCTTAATTGGACTTTCACAAAGCACATACCTTGACAAAATTTTGAAGAAGTTCAAAATGGATCAATCAAAGAAAGGATTCTTGCCTGTGTTACAAGGTGTGAAATTGAGTAAGACTCAATGCCCGACCACTGCAGAAGATAGAGAGAAAATGAAAGATGTTCCCTATGCTTCAGCCATAGGCTCTATCATGTATGCAATGTTGTGTACCAGACCTGATGTATGTCTTGCTATAAGTCTAGCAGGGAGGTACCAAAGTAATCCAGGAGTGGATCACTGGACAGCGGTCAAGAACATCCTGAAATACCTGAAAAGGACTAAGGATATGTTTCTCGTATATGGAGGTGACAAAGAGCTCATCGTAAATGGTTACGTTGATGCAAGCTTTGACACTGATCCGGATGATTCTAAATCGCAAACCGGATACGTGTTTACATTAAACGGTGGAGCTGTCAGTTGGTGCAGTTCTAAACAAAGCATTGTGGCAGGATCTACATGTGAAGCGGAGTACATAGCTGCTTCAGAAGCAGCAAACGAAGGAGTCTGGATGAAGGAGTTCATATCCGATCTAGGTGTCATACCTAGTGCATCGGGTCCAATGAAAATCTTTTGTGACAATACTGGTGCAATTGCCTTGGCAAAGGAATCCAGATTTCACAAGAGAACCAAACACATCAAGAGACGCTTCAATTCCATCCGGGATCTAGTCCAGGTGGGAGACATAGAGATTTGCAAGATACATACGGATCTGAATGTAGTAGACCCGTTGACTAAGCCTCTTCCACGAGCAAAACATGATCAGCACCAAAGCTCCATGGGTGTTAGAATCATTACTGTGTAAATCTAGATTATTGACTCTAGTGCAAGTGGGAGGCTAAAGGAAATATGCCCTAGAGGCAATAATAAAGTTATTATTTATTTCCTTATATCATGATAAATGTTTATTATTCGTGCTAGAATTGTATTATCCAGAAACATAATACTTGTGTGAATACATAGACAAACTAAACGTCACTAGTGTGACTCTACTTGACTAGCTCGTTAATCAAAGATGGTTATGTTTCCTAACCATAGACATGTGTTGTCATTTGATTAACGGGATCACATCATTAGGAGAATGATGTGATTTACATGACCCATTCCATTAGCTTAGCACCCGATCGTTTAGTATGTTGCTATTGCTTTCTTCATGACTTATACATGTTCCTATGACTATGAGATTATGCAACTCCCATTTGCCGGAGGAACACTTTGTGTGCTACCAAACATCACAACGTAACTGGGTGATTATAAAGGAGCTCTACAGGTGTCCAAAGGTACATGTTGGGTTGGCGTATTTCGAGATTAGGATTTGTCACTCCGATTGTCGGAGAGGTATCTCTGGGCCCTCTCGGTAATGCACATCACATAAGCCTTGCAAGCATTGCAACTAATGAGTTAGTTGCGAGATGATGTATTACGAAACGAGTAAAGAGACTTGCTGATAACGAGATTGAACTAGGTATTGAGATACCGATGATCGAATCTCAGGCAAGTAATATACCGATGACGAAGGTAACAAAGTATGTTGTTATGCGGTCTGACCGATAAAAGATCTTCGTAGAATATGTGGGAGCCAATATGAGCATCCAGGTTCCCGCTATTGGTTATTGACCGGAGACGTGTCTCGGTCATGTCTACATTGTTCTCGAACCCGTAGGGTCCGCACGCTTAAGGTTACGATGATAGTTATATTATGAGTTTATGCATTTTGATGTACCGAAGGTTGTTCGGAGTCCCGGATGTGATCACGGACATGACGAGGAGTCTCGAAATGGTCGAGACGTAAAGATTGATATATTGGAAGCCTATGTTTGGATATCGGAAGTGTTCCGGGTGAAATCGGGATTTTACCGGAGTACCGGGAAGGTTACCGGAACCCCCCGAGCTAAATTGGCCATGATGGGCCTTAGTGGAAAAGAGAAGAGGCAGCCCTACATGGGCTGCGCGCCTCCCCCTTCCCCTAGTCCTATTAGGACTAGGAGAGGTGGCCGGCCCCCTCTCTCTCTTTTCCCCCTCCGCGAATCCTATTCCAACTAGGATTGGGGGGGGGAATCCTACTCCCAGAGGGAGTAGGACTCTCCTGGCGCGCCACACCTTGGCCGGCCAGCCTCCCCCCTCTAGTCCTTTATATACTGAGGCAGAGGCACCCTAGAACACACAAGTTGATCCACGTGATCTATTCCTTAGCCGTGTGCGGTGCCCCCAGCCACCATATTCCTCGATAATACTGTAGCGGAGTTTAGGCGAAGCCCTGCTGCTGTAGTGCATCAAGATCGTCACCACGCCGTCGTGCTGACGGAACTCTTCCCCGACACTTTGCTGGATCGGAGTCCGGGGATCGTCATCGAGCTGAACGTGTGCTCGAACTCGGAGGTGCCGTAGTTTCGGTGCTTGATCGGTTGGATCGTGAAGACGTACGACTACTTCTCTACGTTGTGTCAACGCTTCCGCAGTCAGTCTGCGTGGGTACGTAGACACACTCTCCCCTCTCGTTGCTGTGCATCACATGATCTTGCGTGTGCGTAGGAAATTTTTTGAAATTACTATGAAACCCAACATCTTCTCCATGCCATCTATCTTCTCCATGGCCTCTTCAAATCTGTTTATCACATCTTGCACCTGTCCATTAATCATTTGCTGAAACGTATCATGAAGCTCCTTGTTCGTCAAGTTCTCCCAGTCAGTCTCGTCGGCTTGTGATCCTGGCATGGTTAGCAGCAATAGAAACACAAAAGAATATGATCCTATAGACTACTAACAAGTGTGGTGGTGGCGGGTGTCACAAATCCGTCAAGCAAATCTCAAATTCTTACCAGTTCTTACCCAGCAGCAGGCGGTGATCGGCAACCGTTGTAGTCAAAAACTCTCAAAAGCTTGGATAGAGCGATTGCCAGGGAGAGTCAAACGCACGACGTAGATGTATGTGGAGCTGGGAAGGCTTATAGTATGGTAGCAAAAAGGGTCAGCAATAATCAATTCAGAGATGCAAAGTTGAATAAACGCTCAACGACGGTACTGTGCTGGTCCTAGGCTAGACCGTGCTAGAGACGCGAGCCTAGAACACTAACAAAATCACGGCGCTGCACGTAAATAAGGGAAAAGCACACTCTGGAACTTTTTTTTTCGCTCTTTTTGCGCTCCTCTTTTTTTTGCGAAAAATCACTATAATGGCGAGTGTCTCAAAACTCTTCCCTCGTCAAACTGATAGGATGGGCACGAAATTTTTTTTTCACTTTTTTTTTCGGAAATCAGGGCAGCGACGACGAAAAAGTGCGACAAAAAATCACTATGATGGCACGTGGCTCAAAAGACTCAGAAAAGCCTAAAAATAGGATAGGGAAAAATATTTTTGGTCATGAAATTTTGGCCTAAAAACTGCCCGGGGGTCTCCAGACTTTTTTTTTCAAGACCTACGCAGGCAAGGAAACACGAATCGGAATTTAGATTGATCTCAAAAACAAACCTAATATGAGAAGAACTCGGATTGGTGGTGGATATATGGTTGTGGTATATGGCAGCGGTGGTGGTATATGGTAGCAGTGGTGGTATATGGATACAGATTGTGGTGGTATATGGATACAGATTGGTGGTGGTATATGGATACGGATTGGTGGTGGTATATGGATACGGATTCAGAGCGGTGGCGGATAAGCAATGGTGGTAGATGGGCGATGATGATGGTGCGGCGGCGGCGTGACAACTTATGACCAGAACTCGAAACTCTAAAAGACTAGACTCTAAGACCAGCAACTTGACACGACGATGCAACCGCAAATTCAACAAAGCAAAAACCCTAAAAAGATTATGCAAAGGCTCAGATTGGTTCGGATATGATGAACTAACCCTAATTTTTTGTGGCTTTTTCGTGGACTGTAGGTATGAAGAACAGACTTGATCTAATCTATGAAAAACTGTAAAATCTCACCGAGCAACCTGGAAATCTGATACCGCTTGATAGAGGCAAAGGTTTCCTGATGTTTCGATGAGATGGTGGCTATCGTTTCTATGGGAGTCGACCTTGACGATCTGACTACGAACGTGCGAGACGTCGCGCCTTAGCAATCGCTAAACCAACTTCTGAGTGGTTATTGACCACGCGGAGCACGCTCAACCTGACCACGAGGGTCTGTTTCCTGCAAGCAAACGAAGAACAAGCAAGAAACTGAGATTGCAATCTGGATATTGCGAATATAAGATGAAAGCTTTA
Organism: Triticum urartu; assembly: GCF_003073215.2. Lineage (NCBI taxonomy): Eukaryota > Viridiplantae > Streptophyta > Magnoliopsida > Poales > Poaceae > Triticum > Triticum urartu. The sequence goes on along the minus strand of NC_053028.1, from coordinate 100,270,284 downwards.
TTGATCAAGGTGGGGTTCTGTGACGTCTTGGTCTGGTCGTTGGACACAAACGAAGTACGAGAAGTTGCAGCTATGGCGAACTTTTAATCTAAACAAAACCCAAAGTCTAAACGACGCCCTAAGGGCTGTATATATGGAGGAAGAGAGGGGAATTTCGTGGCCCTTGAGGGTGGGGTCCGAAACCAACCCTAACTCTTGTTTCCCCACACATACGGACTCTAAAAATAGCCTATACTTAAGTATTTCGAAATTACATGGGCCTGGCCCATTAATAAGGTGACGCAGCACCTAGAATAGCCTATGGACAAATATTATGAAGTGGCATCTTGTATATTTCGTCCATGGCTTCATGCACTCCTTATGGCGGCTTCAAAGTCCTGAAATCATCACTTGTAACTCCGTTCTTGATCCCCTTGCGCATGCCATCAACTCCATGCGTGTTCTTGCTCCAATGTTCATCCTTCTCCAAGCTAGGCCCTTCATTTGAAAGCAAAACAAATGTATCCAATTTAGGCAGCATCATAATCTCATGAACATTAGAATCATTACCAAGAAACGAAAGTACCTGGTAATTTAATTGGCGTGCACGAGCTCTAGTAATTGGTCCAGTATATGTAATAGTAGGGGCTGTGGGTGTAACAATGGTATTGATGTCCTCATCAAGGGATGAACAACCTCCTTAGGAGAGGTGTTCCTGAGCTGGATGAGCTTGTGTGTGTGTGGATGGTCTGGTGATCCTCTCCCCTGCTCTATGGTGGTGGCTAGTCATATTTATAGAGGCCCAGGTCCTCTTCCCAAATATTAGGAGGGAAGGGATCACACAACGGCCAATTTGAAGGGGGACAACTAGTACAAGCTATCCTGACAAAAGGTGGTCTTCGCCTGCCAAAGGCTCTGGTGGTGATGCCATCATCGGCTCCGCGGTGACCTCCATCCTTCCGTCCTACTGGCCTTGGTCTCATTGCACCAATATGGAAACCTTTGCCAGATGCCTCGGGACTTCTCACCCGTGCTTTCCCCTTTAGCACCAAAGAGGCAACGAGTACTCTACGCCCGATTGGCCTTGGTCGTCATGGCTCACGTCACACGCTCCTCGTGAGGTGCCCCTTGCATAGACATCTTCGCCCCTCGGGAGCCAGCCTAGGGAGGCTGCCCCTGAGGAGGTCTTGGCGTCATCCGCCTCGCGAGGGTCTTGAATGGTTGCTGATGAAGATGGGCCATACCAGGCCGCTGGTGGAGCCACGCCCTGGGCTGTAGGCAGCCCAGTCTAGGTACCCCCTTTACCAGGATGCCAACAAACTTGATGAGCCTAGCATGTACAGACATGGCCTCATAACACTCGACACTGAAAGGTCGAACATGAATCATTGAAAACTACTCCATCTCACATGATGATCGGAAATGGTTTAGTTGATATGGATCACGTGATCATTTAGATGACTGAGGGATGTCTATCTAAGTGGGAGTTCTTAAGTAATATGATTAATTGAACTTAATTTATCATGAACTTAGTCCTGATAGTTTTTGCATATCTATGTTGTAGATCAATGGCCCGTGCTACCGTTCCCTTGAATTTTAATGCGTTCCTAGAGAAAGCTAAGTTGAAAGATGATGGTAGCAACTACACGGACTGGGTCCGTAACTTGAGGATTATCCTCATTGCTGCACAGAAGAATTATGTCCTTGATGCACCGCTAGGTGGACAAGCCCCCTCCCGCTAATGTAGACAGCTTTGAACGTCTGGCAGACGCGGTCTGATGACTACTCTATAGTTCAGTGTGCCATGCTCTACGGCTTAGAATCGGGACTTCAAAGACGTTTTGAATGTCATGGACCATATGAGATGTTCCAGGAGTTGAAGTTAATATTTCAAGCAAATGCCCGAGTTGAGAGATATGAAGTCTCCAACAAGTTCTATAGCTGCAAGATAGGAGAACAAGTTCTATGTCAGTGAACACATACTCAGAATGTATGGGTATCATAACCACTTGACTCAGCTGGGAGTTAATCTTCCAGATGATAGTGTTATTGACAAAGTTCTTCAATCACTGCCACCAAGCTACAAAGGCTTCGTGATGAACTATAATATGCAAGGGATGGATAAGACAATTCCCGAGCTCTTCGCTATGCTCAAAGCTGTGAGGTAGAAATCAAGAAAGAGCATCAAGTGTTGATGGTTAACAAGACCACTAGTTTCAAGAAAAAGGGCAAGGGAAAGAAGGGGAACTTCAAGAAGAATGGCAAAAGTTGTCACTCCCGGGAAGAAGCCGAAGTCTGGACCCAAGCCTGAAAAGTGCTTCTACTGCAAAGGGATTGTCACTGGAAGCGGAACTGCCCCAAGTATTTGGCGGATAAGAAGGATGGAAAAGAGAACAAATGTATATTTGGTATACATGTTATTGATGTGTACCTTACTAATGCTCGTAGTAGCGCCTGGGTATTTGATACTGGTTCTATTGCTGATATTTGCAACATGAAACAGGGGCTATGGATTAAATGAAGATTGGCTAAGGATGAGGTGACGATGTGCGTCAGGAATGGTTCCAAGGTTGATGTGATCGCGTAGGCACGCTACCTCTACATCTAGCTTCGGGATTAGTTTTAGACCTGAATAATTTTTATTTGGTGCGAGCATTGAGCATTAACATTATATCTAGATCGTGTTTGATGCGAGACGGTTATTCATTAAATCAGAGAATAATGGTTGTTCTATTTATATGAGTAATATCTTTCATGGTAATGCACCCTTGAAGTAATGATAGTGCAACAAATTTGTGGCACTGCCGTTTAGTCATATTGGTGTAAAGAGCATGAAGAAACTCCATGCGGATGGACTTTTGGAATCACTTGATTATGAATCATTTGATGCTTGAGAACCATGCCTCATGGGCAAGATGACTAAGACTCCGTTCTCCAGAACAATGGAGCGAGCCACTGACTTATTGGAAATAATACATACCTGTGTGCGGTCCGATGAGTGTTGAGGCTCGCGGCGGGTATCATTATTTTCTGACCTTCATAGATGATTTGAGCAGATATGGGTATATCTACTTAATGAAACATAAGTCTGAAACATTTGAAAAGTTCAAAGAATTTCAGAGTGAAGTGGAGAATCATCATAGAAAAATTAAAGTTTCTACGATCTGATCGGAGGCGAATATTTGAGTTACGAGTTTGGTTCATTTAAAACAATGTGAATAGTTTCACAACTCACGCCACCTGAACACCACAGTGTAATGGTGTGTCCGAACATCGTAAACCGTACTTTATTAGATATGTGCGATCTATGATGTCTCTTACCGATTCACCACTATTGTTTTGGGGTTATGCATTAGAGACAGCTACATTCACGTTAAAGGGGCACCATCTAAATCTGTTGAGACGACACCATACGAACTGTGGTTTGCAAGAAACCTAAGCTGTCGTTTCTTAAAGATTGGGGTTGCGATGCTTATGTGAAAAAGCTTTCAACCTGATAAGCTCGAACCCAATCGGAGAAGTGCGTCTTCATAGGATACCCAAAATAAATTGTTGGGTACACCTTCTATCATAGATCTGAAGGCAAGATCTTTGTTGCTAAGAATGGATCCTTTCTAGAGAAGGAGTTTCTCTCGAAAGAAGTGAGTGGGAGGAAAGTAGAACTTGATGAGGTAATTGTACCTTCTCTCGAATTGGAAAGTAGCTCATCACAGAAAATCAGTTCCAGTGATGCCTACACCAACTAGAGAGGAAGCTAATGATGATGATCATGAAACTTCAGATCAAGTTACTACCGAACCTCGTAGGTCAACCAGAGCATGTTCCGCACCAGAGTGGTTACGGTAATCCTGTTCTGAGTCATGTTACTAGACCATGACGAACCTACAAACTATGAGGAAGCGATGATGAGCCCAGATTCGATAAATGGCTTGAGGCCATGAAATCTGAGATAGGATCCATGTATGAGAACAAAGTGTGGACTTTGGTTGACTTGCCCGATGATCGGCAAGCCATAGAGAATAAATGGATCTTCAAGAAGAAGACTGACGCTGATGGTAATGTTACTGTCTACAAAGCTCGACTTGTTGTCAAAAGGTTTTCGACAAGTTCAAGGAGTTGACTACGATGAGACTTCTCACCCGTAGCGATGCTTAAGTATGTCTGAATCATGTTAGCAATTGCCGCATTTTATGATTATGAAATCTGGCAAATGGACGTCAAAACTGCATTCCTTAATGGATTTCTTAAAGAAGAGTTGTATATGATGCAACCAGAAGGTTTTGTCGATCCTAAAGGTGCTAACAAAGTGTGCAAGCTCCAGCGATCCATCTATGGACTGGTGCAAGCATCTCAGAGTTGGAATATACGCTTTGATAGGTGATCAAAGCATATGGTTTTATACAGACTTTGGAGAAGCCTGTATTTACAAGAAAGTGAGTGGGAGCTCTGTAGCATTTCTGATATTATATGTGGATGACATATTGTTGATTGGAAATGATATAGAATTTCTGATAGCATAAAAGGATACTTGAATAAGATTTTTTCAATGAAAGACCTCGGTGAAGCTGCTTATATATTGGGCATCAAGATCTATAGAGATAGATCAAGACGCTTAATTGGACTTTCACAAAGCACATACCTTGATAAAGTTTTGAAGAAGTTCAAAATGGATCAGTCAAAGAAAGGGTTCTTGCCTGTGTTACAAGGTGTGAAGTTGAGTCAGACTCAATGCCCGACCACTGCAGAAGATAGAGAGAAAATGAAAGTCATTCCCTATGCTCAGCCATAGGTTCTATCATGTATGCAATGTTGTCCAGACCTGATGTGTGCCTTGCTATAAGTCTGCAGGGAGGTACCAAAGTAATCCAGGAGTGGATCACTGGACAGCGGTCAAGAACATCCTGAAGTACCTTAAAAGGACTAAGGATATGTTTCTTCGTTTATGGAGGTGACAAAGAGCTCGTCATAAATGGTTACGTCGATGCTAGCTTTGACACTGATCTGGATGACTCTAAGTCACAAACCGGATACGTATTTATATTGAATGGTGGAGCTGTCAGTTGGTGCAGTTCCAAGCAGAGCGTCGTGGCGGGATCTACGTGTGAAGCGGAATACATAGCTGCTTGGAAGCAGCAAATGAAGGAGTCTGGATGAAGGAGTTCATATCCGATCTAGGTGTCATACCTAGTGCGTCGGGTCCAATGAAAATCTTTTGTGACAATACTGGAGCATTGCATTGTCGGATTTCGAGGTTCCGGCAAAACCCTTGAGGTTCGAACACTGGGGTGCGCACGAAGATCTCTCCCCCTCTCTAGCTCGCACACACACGATCTCACGGCCTAGCTCGACGAACCCAAAGAACAAGACACAAGAGTTTATACTGGTTCGGGCCACCGATGTGGTGTAATACCCTACTCCAGTGTGGTGTGGTGGATTGCCTCTTGGGCTGAGGATGAACAGTTACAAGGGAAGAACAGCCTCCTGAGGAGAGGTGTTCTTGTGCTTGGTGAACTTGTGCGGTGGGATCTCTCTCTCTCCTAGATCTCCCTCTTCTTTGTGGTGGCTAGTCCTATATATAGAGGCCTGGGTCCTCTTCCCAAATATTAGGCGGGAAGGGATCCCACAACGGCCAATTTGAAGGGGAGACTAGTACAAGCTATCCTGACAAAAGTAGTCTTCGCCTGCCAAAGGCTCTGGTGGTGACGCCGTCTTGGGCTCCACGGATGACCTCTGTCCTGCTGGTCTTGGTCTTGTTGCACCGATATGGAAACCTTTGCCTGATGCCTCGGGACTCCTCGCCTGCGCTTGCCCCTTTAGCACCAAAGAGGAAACGAGGACACTACGCGCTGGCGCCCGCCTGGCTCCAGTCGTCATGGCTTGCGTCACAGACCTCGTGAGGTGTCCCTTGCCTTGATCTCTCCGCCCCTCGCGAGCCAGCCTGGTGAGGCCCCTGAGGAGGTCTTGCATCGTCCGCCTCGCGAGGCTTGGCCCCTCGCGAGGGTCTTGAGTGTTGCTGGTGAAGATGGGCCGTACAGGGCCGCTGGTGGAGCCACGCCGGGCCGCAGGCAGGCAAGTCTGGGGACCCCCGTTCCCAGAGATGCGACAGTCCTGGCCAAGTCCATTCACACGAGAACAAACACATCAAGAGACGCTTCAACTCCATTCGTGAACAAGTCAAGGAGGGAGACATAGAGATTTGCAAAATACATATGGATCTAAATGTGGCAGACCCGTTGACCAAGCCTCTTCCACGCACAAAACATCAGCAGCACCAGGACTCCATGGGTGTTAGAATTATTACAATGTAATCTAGATTATTGACTCTAGTGCATGTGGGAGACTGAAGGAAATATGCCCTACAGGCAATAATAAAGTTGTTATTTATATTTCCTTATATCATGATAAATGTTTATTATTCATGCTAGAATTGTATTAACCAGAAACTTGAGACATGTGTGGATACATAGACAAAACATAGTGTACCTAGTAAGCCTCTACTAGACTATCTTGTTAATCAAAGATAGTTAAGTTTCCTAGCCATAGACATGTGTGATACGTCTCCGTCGTAACTACTTTTCCAAACACTTTTGCCCTTGTTTTGGACTCTAACTTGCATGATTTGAATGGAACTAACCTGGACTAACGCTGTTTTCAGGAGAATTACCATGGTGTTATTTATGTGCAGAAACAAAAGTTCTCGGAATGACCTGAAACTTCACGGAGCAACTTTTTGGAAAATATAAAAAATACCTACAAAAGATGAAGGCCAGGGGGGCCACCACCTGTCCACGAGGGTGGGGGGCGCGCCTCCCTACCTCGTGGGCCCCCTAGAGCTCCTCCGACTCCAACTCCAACTCTATATATTGTGTTTCGGGGACAAAAAAATCAGGGAGAAGAATTCATCGCGTTTTACGATACGAAGCTGCCGCCAAGTCCTAAAACCTCTCGGGAGGGCTGATCTGGAGTCCGTTCGGGGCTCCGGAGAGGGGGATTCGTCGCCGTCGTCATCATCAACCATCCTCCATCACCAATTTCATGATGCTCACCGCCGTGCGTGAGCAATTCCATCGTAGGCTTGCTGGACAGTGATGGGTTGGATGAGATCTATCATGTAATCGAGTTAGTTTTGTTAGGGTTTGATCCCTAGTATCCACTATGTTCTGAGATTGATGTTGCTATGACTTTGCTATGCTTAATGCTTGTCACTAGGGCCCGAGTGCCATGATTTCAGATCTGAACCTATTATGTTTTCATCAATATATGAGTGTTCTTGATCCTATCTTGCAAGTCTATAGTCACCTATTATGTGTTATGATCCGTTAACCCCGAAGTGACAATAATCGGGATACTTACCGGTGATGACCGTAGTTTGAGGAGTTCATGTATTCACTATGTGTTAATGCTTTGTTCCGGTTACTCTATTAAAAGGAGGCCTTAATATCCCTTAGTTTCCGTAAGGACCCCGCTGCCACGGGAAGGTAGGACAAAAGATGCCATGCAAGTTCTTTTCCATAAGCACGTATGACTATATTCGGAATACATGTCTACATTACATCAATGAACTGGAGCTAGTTCTGTGTCACCTCAGGTTATGACTATTACATGATGTACCGCATCCGGCAAAATTCTCCATCACTGATCCATTGCCTAAGAGCTTTCCATATATTGTTCTTCGCTAATTTACTTTTCCATTGCTATTGCTATCATCATTAGAAAATACCAAAAGCACTACTTTTGCTACTGTTACCTTTTGCTATCGTTAGCACTACTATCATATTACTTTGCTACTAAACATTTTGCTGCAGATACTAAGTTTCCAGGTGTGGTTGAATTGACAACTCAGCTGCTAATACTTGAGAGTATTCTTTGGCTCCCCTTGTGTTGAATCAATAAATTTGGTTTGAATACTTTACCCTCGAAACTGTTGCGATCCCCTGTACTTGTGGGTTATCACGACTATTTTCTGGCGCCGTTGCTGGGGAGCATAGCTCTATTCTTTATGTCACTTGGGATTTATATCTGCTTATCATTATGAAGAACTTGAGAGATCCAAAAACCAAGATTTATCCCTCAACTACGTTGGTAGGTAAGGAACTGCCATCTAGCTCTGCACTTGATTCACCTTTCTGTTTTGAGTAAGCTTGCGACACCTAAACCTGCTTCTGCTATTCGTTCTGATATGTCGCATGTTATTGATGATGCCACTTCTGCTATGCATGATACTTATGATGAAACTAATTCTATGTTTGATACTACTGTGCCACTTGGTGAATTTCTGGATGAACAACTTGCTGGGTTTAGAGAGAGTGAAAATATTGAATCTGATAATACTGATGAAAGTGATGATGAAGACTCACCTGTTATTCCTGAGGGTTATGTTTTTGATAGAGAAGCTTCTTTAGCTATTTTAGCTTGCAAAGATAGATATGAACTCAAGAGGTTATTAGCTAAATGGAATAAGCAATCTCTAAATGCTAGAATGAAACCTGGCCCTGCTTTTGCTGCTTCACCTATCTGTGTTACCGATAAGGATTATGAATTCTCTATTGATCCTGATATAATTACTTTGGATGAATCTGATCCTTTTCATGGCTATGAATCTGAAACTGTTGTGGCACATCTTACTAAATTAAAATATTTTCTTTCCCATTAAAGGGTGATGCTAAGATATGGTTTAATTCTCTTGATCCTGGTTGTGTGCGTAGTCCCCAGGATATGATTTATTACTTCTCTGCTAAATATTTCCCTGCTCATAAGAAACAAGCTGCTTTAAGGGATATATATAATTTTGTGCAAATTGAAGAAGAGAGTCTC
>NC_053028.1:100237567-100260491 GCF_003073215.2 Triticum urartu | reverse complement strand
GGGGAGTTGCACAACTCACTAGAAATTGGTTCATCATAACTGGATCTCTTAAAAAGATTAGCAAGTGGATGAGGATCCAAAGATCTTAGGTTCTCTGTTTAGTAAGAAATAAACAACTATTCCAACCATATGAGCAAACAAGAAACGGGCAAAAGAGGCAAATAGAGAAAGAGAGGGAGGATAGAGAGAGAGGGCGGATAAAACGGCAATGGTGAAGTGGGGGAGAGGAAAACGAGAGGCAAATGGCAAATAATTTAATGCGGGAGATAGGGATTGTGATGGGTACTTGGTATGTTGACTTTTGCGCAGACTCCCCGGCAACGGCACCAGAAATTCTTCTTGCTACCTCTTGAGCACTGCGTTGGATTTCCCCGAAGAGGAGAGGATGATGCAGCAAAGTAGCGTACGTATTTCCCTCATTTTTTGAGAACCAAGGTATCAATCCAGTAGGAGGCTACGCGCGAGTCCCTCGTACCTACACAAAAAACAATAGCTCAACGCAACCAACGCGCTTAGGGGTTGTCAATCCCTTCACGGTCACTTATGAAAGTGAGATATGATAGAGATGATAAATAATATTTTTGGTATTTTTGGTATAGAGATGCAAAGTAAAAAAGTAAAAGGCATAGTAAAAGCAAAGCAATAATAAAGTGATGGAGATTGATATGATGAGAAAGAGACCCGGGGGCCATAGGTTTCACTAGTGGCTTCTCTCAAGAGCATAAGTATTCTACGGTGGGTGAACAAATTACTGTTGAGCAATTGACAGAATTGAGCATAGTTATGAGAATATCTAGGTATGATCATGTATATAGGCATCACGTCCGAGACAAGTAGACCGACTCCTGCCTGCATCTACTACTATTACTCCACTCATCGACCGCTATCCAGCATGCATCTAGAGTATTAAGTTAAAAACAGAGTAACGCCTTAAGCAAGATGACATGATGTAGAGGGATAGTTTCATGCAATATGATAAAAACCCCATCTTGTTATCCTCGATGGCAACAATACAATACGTGCCTTGCTGCCCCTTCTGTCACTGGGAAAGGACACCGCAAGACGAACCCAAAGCTAAGCACTTCTCCCATTGCAAGAAAAACCAATCTAGTAGGCCAAACCAAACTGATAATTCGAAGAGACTTGCAAAGATAACCAATCATACATAAAATAATTCAGAGAAGATTCAAATATTATTCATAGATAGACTTGGATCATAAACCCACAATTCATCGATCTCAACAAACACACCGCAAAAGAAGATTACATCGAATAGATCTCCACAAGAGAGGGGGAGAACATTGTATTGAGATCCAAAAAAAGAGAAGAAGCCATCTAGCTATCAACTATGACCCGTAGGTTCTGAAGTAAACTACTCACACTTCATCCGGAGGGGCTTGGATGATGATCTAGAAGCCCTCCATGATTGATGCCTCCTCCAGCGGAGCTCCGGAACAGGCCCCAAGATGGGATCTCATGGATATAGAAAGTTGCGGCGGTGGAATTAGGTTTTTGGCTCCGTCCCTGATCGTTTGGGGGTAAGTAGGTATATATAGGAGGAAGTTGTACGTCGGTGGAGCTTCGAGGGGCCCACAAGGCAGGGGGCGCGCCCTAGGGGGGTCCTCCACCCTCGTGACCGCCTCGTGGCTTTCTTGACGGAGGGTCCAAGTCTCCTGGATCTTATCTGATAAGAAAATCACGTTTCCGAAGGTTTCATTCCGTTTGGACTCCGTTTGATATTCTGTTTCTCCGAAACACTGAAATAGGCAAAAAAAACAGCAATTCTGGGCCGGGCCTCTGGTTAATAGGTTAGTCCCAAAAATAATATAAAAGTGGAAAATAAAGCCCAATATAGTCCAAAACAGTAGATAATATAGCATGGAGCAATCAAAAATTATAGATACGTTGGAGACGTATCAATTGGCAAAAGGCACCGGATAATTCGGCGCCAAATACTGCGACCAGAAGAGCTTATCTGTGGTGTTCCTTTCATCGTCTCGGTAGAATTAGGCGGCATCTGATATGCTGCAAGGTAGCTCGGCGAATACACCTGAGAAATCCGGATTCAAAATCAGAAACATAGTTTTCCCTTCAAATACTTTCTTTACATGGGAAAACCTTACCCGCCGCAATCTTTCTCGCCTCCTGGATCCCCTGCAGGGCGCTTTGGGTTTCCCCCGGGCATCGCTCGTGGCTTGACGCGCCTTGGTGAGTTCAGAGTCTTTCTCCGTTAAACTCTGCCCCAAGGTCTCGCATTTACTTATGGCCTCTTGCAGCTCCTGGTCAGCTTTAATAACTCTGGCCTCGTGTTTCTCACGAAGATTCCGCTCTGTGGCCGCCTTTTTCTCGGCCTCTACAACGGCCCTTTTGAGGGTCTCGACTTCGGTCATAACCCCTGCACAAATTATGCGGCTTATTTCATACTGAACATTTATTTCACAATAAATGCGCGCAATGCTTGTGCATACCTTGTTTATCCCTCAACTGTATTTTCAATCAGCCAATTTCTTCTATGGCCCGCTCCAGACATTGATTCAGTCCGGAGATCTCCACAGTATGAGAGGCAGCAGCCGCTACAGGTACCTGCTTGAAACAGAAGAGAAATCAATGTCGTTCAATGAGTCTTCCTCCAATCATTGATACGTCTCCAACGTATCTGTAATTTTTGATTGCTCCATGCTATATTATCTACTGTTTTGGACATTATTGGGATTTATTATCCACTTTTATATTATTTTTGGGACTAACCTATTAACCGGAGGCCCAGCCCAGAATTGTTGTTTTTTTTGCCTATTTTAGGTTTTCGAAGAAAAGGAATATCAAATGGATTCCAGATGGAATGAAACCTTCGGGAATGCGATTTTCTCAACGAACAAGACCCGGGAGACTTGGAACCTATGTCAAGAAAGAAAAGAGGAGGCCACGAGGTAGAAGGGCGCACCTCCCCCCCCAGGCGCGCCCTCCACCTTCGTGGGCCCCTTGTTTCTCCACCGACGTACTCCTTCCTCCTATATATACCTACGTACCCCCAAACGATTAGAAATGGAGCCAAAACCCTAATTCCACCGCCATAACTTTCTGTATCCATGAGATCTGCTACGTCTTGAGCTTGCATTGGTTTTCCCCAAAGAGGAAGGGATGATGTAGCAGAGTAGCGTAAGTATTTCCCTCAGTTTTTGAGAACCAAGGTATCAATCCAGTAGGAGGCCACCCTAAAGTCCCTCGTACCTGCACAAAATGATAGTTACTCGCAACCAACGCGTTTAGGGGTTGTCAATCCCTTCACGGTCACTTACGAGAGTGAGATCTGATAGATATAATATTTTTGGTATTTTTGGTATAAAGATGCAAAGTAAAAAGTAAAAGCAAAGTAAAAAAGCAAAGCAAGATTAAAGTGATGGAGATTGATATGATGAGAATAGACCCGGGGGGCATAGGTTTCACTAGTGGCTTCTCTCAAGAGCATAAGTATTCTATGGTGGGTGAACAAATTACTATTGAGCAATTGACAGAATTGAGCATAGTTATGAGAATATCTAGGCATGATCATGTATATAGGCATCACGTCTGTGAAAAGTAGATCGAAACAATTCTGCATCTACTACTATTACTCCACTCATCGACCGCTATCCAGCATGCATCTAGAGTATTAAGTTAAAAACAGAGTAATGCCTTAGGCAAGATGAACATGATGTAGAGAGATAAATTCATGTAATATGAAATAAACCCCATATTGTTATCCTCGATGGCAACGATGCAATACGTGCCTTGCTGCCCCTTCTGTCACTGGGAAAGGACACCGCAAGATCGAACCCAAAGCTAAGCACTTCTCCCATGGCAAGAACTACCAATCTAGTTGGCCAAACCAAATGGATAATTCGAAGAGACTTGCAAAGATAACAAATCATACATAAAAGAATTCAGAGAAGATTCAAATATTATTCATAAATAGACTTGATCATAAACCCACAATTCATTGGTCTCAACAAACACACCGCAAAAAGAAGATTACATCGAATAGATCTCCACAAGAGAGGGGGAGAACTTTGTATTGAGATCCAAAAAGAGAGAAGAAGCCATCTAGATACTAACTATGGACTCGAAGGTCTGAGGTAAACTACTCACACTTTATCGGAGGGGCTATGGTATTGATTTAGAAGCCCTCCGTCATTGATGCCCCCTCCGGCGGAGCTCCGGAACAGGCCCCAAGATGGGATCTCGTGGATACAGAAAGTTGCGGCGGTGGAATTAGGTTTTTGGCTCCTGTTCTGATTGTTTGGGGGTACGTATGTATATATAGGAGGAAGGAGTACGTCGGTGGATCTCCGTGGGGCCCACGAGGTAGGGGGTGCGCCCTAGGGGGGGCACCCCCCACCCTCGTGACCGCCTCTTTTGTTCCTTGGCGTAGGGTCCAAGTCTCCTAGATCACGTTCGGTGAGAAAATCACGTTCCCGAAGGTTTTATTCCGTTTGGACTTCGTTTGATATTCCGTTTCTTCGAAACACTGAATTAGGCAAAAAACAGCAATTCTTGGCTGGGCCTCCGGTTAATAGGTTAGTCCCAAAAATAATATAAAAGTGGAAAATAAAGCCCAATATAGTCCAAAATAGTAGATAATATAGCATGGAGCAATAAAAAATTATAGATACGTTGGAGATGTATCAGGCATCCCCAAGCTTAATTCCTGCTCGTCCTCGAGTAGGTAAATGATAAAAAGAGAATTTTTGATGCGGAGTGCTAGTTGGCATAATTTCAATGCAAATCTTCTTTAATTATGATATGGATATTCAGATTCGAAAGATTCAAGACAAAATTTTATATTGACATAAAAAATAATAATACTTCAAGCATACTAACAAAGCAATTATGTCTTCTCAAAATAACATGGCCAAAGAAAGTTATCCCTAAAAAATCATATAGTCTGGCTATGCTCTATCTTCACCACACAAAGTATTTAAATCATGCATAACCCCGACGACAAGCCAAGCAATTGTTTCACACTCTAACTTTTTCAAAACTTTTTGAATCTTCACGCAATACATGAGCGTGAGCCATGGATATAGCACTATAGGTGGAATAGAATGGTGGTTGTGGAGAAGACAAAAAGGAGAAGATAGTCTCACATCAACTAGGCGTATGAATGGGCTATGGAGATGCCCATCAATAGATATCAATGTGAGTGAGTAGGGATTGCCATGCAACGGATGCACTAGAGCTATAAGTATATGAAAGCTCAAAAAGAAACTTAGTGGGTGTGCATCCAACTTGCTTGCTCATGAAGACCTAGGGCAATTTGAGGAAGCCCATCAGTGGAATATACAAGCCAAGTTCTATAATGTAAAATTCCCACTAGTATATGAAAGTGATAACATGAGAGACTCTCTACTATGAAGATCATGGTGCTACTTTGAAGCACAAGTGTGGTAAAACGATAGTAACATTGTCCCTTCTCTCTTTTTATCTCATTTTTATTTATTTCATTTATTTTTATTTGGGCCATTTCTCTTTTTTATGGCCTCTTTTTATTTGGGCTTCTTTGTCCTCTTTATTTATTTATTTATTTATTTATTGTCCGGGGTCTCATCCCGACTTATGGGGGAATCATAGTCTCCATCATTGTTTCCTCACTAGGACAATGCTCTAATAATGATGATCATCACACTTTTATTTTTCTTACAACTCAACAATTACAACTCAATACTTAGAAAAAAATATGACTCTATATGAATGCCTCCGGCGGTGTACCGGGATATGCAATATGACAATGATGTAGTGTGTCATAATAAATAGAACGGTGGAAAGTTGCATGGCAATATATCTCGGAATGGCTATGGAAATTGTTGGGTTTCGTAGTAATTTCAAAAAAATTCCTACGCACACGCAAGATCATGTGATGCATAGCAACGAGAGGGGAGAGTGTTGTCTACGTACCCAACGCAGACCGACTGCGGAAGCGCTGAAACAACGTAGAGGAAGTAGTCGTACGTCTTCACGATCCAACCGATCAAGCACCGAAACTACGGCACCTCCGAGTTCGAGCACACGTTCAGCTCAATGACGATCCCCGGACTCCGATCCAGCAAGAAGTGTCGGGGAAGAGTTCCGTCAGCACGACGGCGTGGTGACGATCTTGATGTACTACAGCAGCAGGGCTTCGCCAAAACTCCACTACAGTATTATCGAGGAATATGGTGGCAGGGGGGCACCGCACACGGCTAAGGAATAGGTCACGTGGATCAACTTGTGTGTTTCTGGGGTGCCTCTGCCTCAGTATATAAAGGAGCCAAGGGGGAGGGGGGCGCCGGCCAGGAGGAGGGCGCAGGAGGAGTCCTACTCCTTCCGGGAGTAGGACTCCCCCCCCCAATCCTATTCCAACTAGGATTCCCAAGGGGGGAAAGAGAGAGAGGGGGGCCGGCCACCTTCTCCTAGTCCTAATAGGACTAGGGGAGGGGGAAGGTGCGCAGCCACCTTGGGCTGCCCCTTTCTCCTTTCCACTAAGGCCCATGAAGGCCCATATGGCTCCCGGGGGGTTCCGGTAACCTCCCGGTAACCCGGTAAAATCCCGATTTCACCCGGAACACTTCCGATATCCAAACATAGGCTTCCAATATATCAATCTTTACGTCTCGACCATTTCGAGACTCCTCGTCATGTCCGTGATCACATCCGGGACTCCGAACAACCTTCGGTACATCAAAATGCATAAACTCAATAATAATAACTGTCATCGTAACCGTTAAGCCGTGCCGGACCCTACGGGTTCGAGAACATTGTAGACCTGACCGGATAGACACGTCTTCGGTTCAATAACCAATAGCGGGACCTGGATTGCCCATATTGGCTCCTACATATTTATACGAGATCTTTATCCGGTCAGACCGCATAACACATACGTTGTTCCCTTGTCATCGGTATGTTACTTGCCCGAGATTCGATCGTCGGCATCCAATACCTAGTTCAATCTCGTTACCGGCAAGTCTCTTTACTCGTTCCGTAATACATCACCTCGCAACTAACTCATTAGTTGTATTGCTTGCAAGGCTTAAGTGATGTGTATTACCGAGAGGGCCCAGAGATACCTCTCCGACGATCGGAGTGACAAATCCTAATCTCAAAATACGCCAACCCAACATCTACCATTGGAGACACCTGTAGTACTCCTTTATAATCACCCAGTTACGTTGTGACGTTTGGTAGTACCCAAAGTGTTCCTCCGGTAAACGGGAGTTGCATAATCTCATAGTCATAGGAACATGTATAAGTCATGAAGAAAGCAATAGCAACATACTAAACGATCGGGTGCTAAGCTAATAGAATGGTCATGTCAATCAGATCATTCAACTAATGATGTGACCTCGTTAATCAAATAACAACTCATTGTTCATGGTTAGGAAACATAACCATCTTTGATTAACGAGCTAGTCAAGTAGAGGCATACTAGTGACACTCTGTTTGTCTATGTATTCACACATGTATTATGTTTCCGGTTAATACAATTCTAGCATGAATAATAAACATTTATCATGATTATAAGGAAATAAATAATAACTTTATTATTGCCTCTAGGGCATATTTCCTTCAGTCTCCCACTTGCACTAGAGTCAATAATCTAGATTACACTGTAATGAATCTAACACCCATGGAGCCTTGGTGCTGATCATGTTTTGCTCGTGGAAGAGGCTTAGTCAACGGGTCTGCAACATTCAGATCCGTATGTATCTTGCAAATCTCTATGTCTCCCACCTGGACTAGATCCCGGATGGAGTTGAAGCGTCTCTTGATGTGTTTGGTCCTTTTGTGAAATCTGGATTCCTTTGCCAAGGCAATTGCACCAGTATTGTCACAAAAGATTTTCATTGGACCCGATGCATTAGGTATGACACCTAGATCGGATATGAACTCCTTCATCCAGACTCCTTCGTTCGCTGCTTCCGAAGCAGCTATGTACTCCGCTTCACATGTAGATCCCGGCTACGAACGCTTTGTTTAGAACTGCACCAACTGACAGCTCCATCGTTTAATGTAAACCACGTATCCTGGTTTGCGATTTAGAATCGTCCGGATCAGTGTCAAAGCTTGCATCAACGTAACCTCTTACGGGTGAGCTCTTTGTCACCTCCATATATGAGAAACATATCCTTAGTCCTTTTCAGGTATTTCAGGATGTTCTTGACCGCTGTCCAGTGATCCACTCCTGGATTACTTTGGTACCTCCCTGCTAAACTTATAGCAAGACACACATCAGGTTTGGTACACAGCATTGCATACATGATAGAGCCTATGGCTGAAGCATAGGGAACATCTTTCATTTTCTCTCTATCTTCTGCAGTGGTCGGGCATTGAGTCTTACTCAATTTCACACCTTGTAACATGGCAAGAACCCTTTCTTTGCTTGATCCATTTTGAACTTCTTCAAAATTTTGTCAAGGTATGTTGCTTTGTGCAAAGTCCAATTAAGCGTCTTGATCTATCTCTATAGATCTTAATGCCTAATATGTAAGCAGCTTCACCGAGGTCTTTCATAGAAAACCTTTTATTCAAGTATCCCTTTATGTTATCCAGAAATTCTATATCATTTCCGATTAGTAATATGTCATCTACATATAATATCAGAAATGCTACAGAGCTCCCACTCACTTTCTTGTAAATACAGGCTTCTCCAAAAGTCTGTATAAAACCAAATGCTTTGATCACACTATCAAAACGTTTATTCCAACTCCGAGAGGCTTGCACCAGTCCATAAATGGATCGCTGGAGCTTGCACACTTTGTTAGCTCCCTTTGGATCGACAAAACCTTCCGGTTGCATCATATACAACTCTTCTTCCAGAAATCCATTCAGGAATGCAGTTTTGACATCCATCTGCCAAATTTCATAATCATAAAATGCGGCAATCGCTAACATGATTCGGACGGACTTAAGCATCGCTACGGGTGAGAAGGTCTCATCGTAGTCAATCCCTTGAACTTGCCGAAAACCTTTTGCGACAAGTCGAGCTTTGTAGACAGTAACATTACCATCAGCGTCAGTCTTCTTCTTGAAGATCCATTTATTCTCAATTGCTTGCCGATCAATGGGCAAGTCAACCAAAGTCCACACTTTGTTCTCATACATGGATCCCATCTCAGATTTCATGGCTTCAAGCCATTTTGCGGAATCTGGGCTCACCATCGCTTCTTCATAGTTCGTAGGTTCATCATGATCTAGTAGCATGACTTCCAGAACAGGATTACCATACCACTCTGGCGCGGATCTTAACTCTGGTTGATCTACGAGGTTCAGTAGTATCTTGATCTGAAGTTTCATGATCATTATCATTAGCTTCCTCACTAACTGGTGTAGGTGTCACTGAAACAGTTTTCTGTGATGTACTACTTTCCAATAAGGGAGCAGGTACAGTTACCTCATCAAGTTCTACTTTCCTCCCACTCACTTCTTTCGAGAGAAACTCCTTCTCTAGAAAGGATCCATTCTTAGCAACGAATGTCTTGCCTTCGGATCTGTGATAGAAGGTGTACCCAACAGTCTCCTTTGGGTATCCTATGAAGACACATTTCTCCGATTTGGGTTCGAGCTTATCAGGTTGAAGCTTTTTCACATAAGCATCGCAGCCCCAAACTTTAAGAAACGACAACTTTGGTTTCTTGCCAAACCATAGTTCATAAGGCGTCGTCTCAACGGATTTTGATGGTGCCCTATTTAACGTGAATGCGGCCGTCTCTAAAGCATAACCCCAAAACGATAGCGGTAAATCAGTAAGAGACATCATAGATCGCACCATATCTAGTAAAGTACGATTACGACGTTCGGACACACCATTACGCTGTGGTGTTCCGGGTGGCGTGAGTTGCGAAACTATTCCACATTTTTCAAATGTACACCAAACTCGTAACTCAAATATTCTCCTCCACGATCAGATCGTAGAAACTTTATTTTCTTGTTACGATGATTTTCAACTTCACTCTGAAATTCTTTGAACTTTTCAAATGTTAGACTTATGTTTCATTAAGTAGATATACCCACTGCTAAATCATCTGTTGAAGGTGAGAAAATAACGATATCCGCCACGAGCTCAATATTCATCGGACCACATACATCGGTATGTATGATTTCCAATAAATCTGTTGCTCTCTCCATAGTACCGGAGAACAGCGTTTTAGTCATCTTGCCCATGAGGCACGGTTCACAAGTACCAATTGATTCATAATCAAGTGGTTCCAAAAGCCATCAGTATGGAGTTTCTTCCATGCGCTTTACACCGATATGACCTAAACGGCAGTGCCACAAATAAGTTGCACTTTCATTATCAACTCTGCATCTTTTGGCTTCAACATTATGAATATGTGTATTACTACTATCGAGATTCAATAAGAATAGACCACTCTTCAAGGGTGCATGACCATAAAAGATATTACTCATATAAATAGAACAACCATTATTCTCTGATTTAAATGAATAACCGTCTCGCATTAAACAAGATCCAGATATAATGTTCATGCTCAACGCTGGCACCAAATAACAATTATTTAGGTCTAATATTAATCCCGAAGGTAGATGTAGAGGTAGCGTGCCGACCGCGATCACATCGACTTTGGAACCGTTTCCCACGCGCATCGTCACCTCGTCCTTTGCCAGTGCCCGCTTATTCCGTAGTCCCTGTTTCGAGTTGCAAATATTAGCAACAGAACCAGTATCAAATACCCAGGTGCTACTGCGAGCTCTAGTAAGGTACACATCAATAACATGTATATCACATATACCTTTGTTCACCTTGCCATCCTTCTTATCCGCCAAATACTTGAGGCAGTTCCGCTTCCAGTGACCAGTCTGCTAGCAGTAGAAGCACTCAGTTTCAGGCTTAGGTCCAGACTTGGGTTTCTTCTCTTGAGCAGCAACTTGCTTGCCGTTCTTCTTGAAGTTCCCCTTCTTCTTCCCTTTGCCCTTTTTCTTGAAACTAGTGGTTTTGTTAACCATCAACACTTGATGCTCCTTCTTGATTTCTACCTCCGCAGCTTTCAGCATTGCGAAGAGCTCGGGAATAGTCTTGTTCATCCCTTTCATATTATAGTTCATCACGAAGCTCTTGTAGCTTGGTGGCAGTGATTGGAGAATTCTGTCAATGATGCAATCATCCGGAAGATTAACTCCCAATTGAATCAAGTGATTATTATACCCAGACATTCTGATTATATGCTCACTGACAGAACTGTTCTCCTCCATCTTGCAGCTATAGAACTTATTGGAGACTTCATATCTCTCAATCCGGGCATTTGCTTGAAATATTAACTTCAACTCCTGGAACATCTCATATGCTCCATGACGTTCAAAACGTCGTTGAAGTCCCGATTCTAAGCCGTAAAGCATGGCACACTGAACTATCGAGTAGTCATCAGCTTTGCTCTGCCAGACGTTCATAACTTCTGGTGTTGCTCTAGCAACAGGCCTGGCACCCAGCGGTGCTTCCAGGACGTAATTTTTCTGTGCAGCAATGAGGATAATCCTCAAGTTACGGACCCAGTCCGTGTAATTGCTACCATCATCTTTCAACTTTGCTTTCTCAAGGAACGCATTAAAATTCAACGGAACAACAGCACGAGCCATCTATCTACAATCAACATAAACAAGCAAGATACTATCAGGTACTAAGTTCATGATAAGTTTAAGTTCGGTTAATCAAATTACTTAAGAACTCCCACTTAGATAGACATCCCTCTAATCCTCTAAGTGATCACGTGATCCAAATCAACTAAACCATAACCGATCATCATGTGAGATGGAGTAGTTTTCAATGGTGAACATCGTTATGTTGATCATATCTACTATATGATTCACGCTCGACCTTTCGGTCTCCGTGTTCCGAGGCCATATCTGCATATGCTAGGCTCGTCAAGTTTAACCTGAGTATTCTGCGTGTGCAAAACTGGCTTGCATCCGTTGTAGATGGACGTAGAGCTTATCACACCCGATCATCACGTGGTGTCTGGGCACGACGAACTTTGGCAATGGTGCATACTCAGGGAGAACACTTCTTGATAATTTAGTGAGAGATCATCTTATAATGCTACCGTCAATCTAAGCAATATAAGATGCATAAAAGGATAAACATCACATGCAATCAATATAAGTGATATGATATGGCCATCATCATCTTGTGCTTGTGATCTCCATCTCCGAAGCACCGTCATGATCACCATCGTCACCGGCGCAACACCTTGATCTCCATCGTAGCATCGTTGTCGTCTCGCCAATCTTATGCTTCCACGGCTATCACTACCATTTAGTAATAAAGTAAAGCATTACATCGTGATTGCATTGCATACAATAAAGCGACAACCATATGGCTCCTGCCAGTTGCCGATAACTCGGTTACAAAACATTATCATCTCATACAATAAAATTTAGCATCATGCCTTGACCATATCACATCACAACATGCCCTGCAAAAACAAGTTAGACGTCCTCTACTTTGTTGTTGCAAGTTTTACGTGGCTGCTACGGGCTTAAGCAAGAACTCATCTTACCTACGCATCAAAACCACAATGATAGTTTGTCAAATAGACTCCGTTTTAACCTTCTCAAGGACCGGGCGTAGCCACACTTGGTTCAACTAAAGTTGGAGAGACAGTCGCCCGCAAGCCATCTATGTGCAAAGCACGTCGAGGGAACCGGTCTCGCGTAAGCGTACGCGTAAGGTTGGTCCGGGTCGTCTTGTCCAACAATACCGCTGAATCAAAGTATGACATGCTGGTAGGCAGTATGACTTGTATTGTCCACAACTCACTTGTGTTCTACTCGTGCATATAACATCAACATAAATAACCTAGGCTCGGATGCCACTGTTGGGTTTCGTAGTAATTTCAAAAATTTTCCTACGCTCACTCAAGATCATGGTGATGCATAGCAACGAGAGGGGAGAGTGTTGTCTACGTACCCACGCAGACCGACTGCGGAAGCGATCACCGACGTTAGAGGAAGTATTCGTACGTCTTCACATCCAACCGATCAAGCACCGAAACTACGGGGCAACCTCCGAGTTCGAGCACACGTTCAGCTCGATGACGATCCCGGGACTCCGATCCAGCAAAGTGTCGGGGAAGGAGTTCCGTCAGCACAACGGCGTGGTGGACGATCTGATGTACTACAGCAGGCAGGGCTTCGCCTAAACTCCGGCTACAGTATTATCGAGGAATTATGGTGGCAGGGGCAACCGCACACGGCTAGGAATAGATCACGTGGATAAACTTGGTGTTTCTAGGGTGCTCTGCCTCAGTATATAAAGGACCAAGGGGGACGGGCTGGCCGGCCAAGAGGAGGGCGCAGGTGGAGTCCTACTCCTACCGGGAGTAGGACTCCCCCCGCCCAATCCTATTCCTAATAGGATTCCGAGAGAGAGAGAGAGGGTCCCCAAAGGGGAAAAGAGAGAGAGGGGGGCCGGCCACCTTCTCCTAGTCCTAATAGGACTAGGGGAAGGGGGGAGGCGTGCAACCCTTGTGGGCAGCCCTTTCACTTTCCACCAAGGCCCATGTTGGCCCATTTGGCTCCCGGGGGGTTCCGGTAACCCTCCCGGTATTCCGGTAAAATCCCGATTTCACCCGGAACACTTCCGATGTCCAAACATAGGCTTCCAATATATCAATTTTACGTCTCGACCATTTCGAGACTCCTCGTCATGTCCGTGATCACATCCGGGACTCCGAACAACCTTCGGTACATCAAAATGCATAAACTCAAAATAACTGTCATCGTAACGTTAAGCGTGCGGACCCTACGGTTCGAGAACAATGTAGACATGACCGAGACATGTCTCCGGTCAATAACCAATAGCGGGACCTGGATGCCCATATTGGCTCCTACATATTCTACGAAGATCTTTATCGGTCAGACCGCATAACAACATACTTTGTTCCCTTTGTCATCGGTATGTTACTTGCCCGAGATTCGATCGTCGGCATCCAATACCTAGTTCAATCTCGTTACCGGCAAGTCTCTTTACTCGTTCCGTAATCATCATCTCGCAACTAACTCATTAGTTGTAATGCTTGCAAGGCTTATGTGATGTGCATTACCGAGAGGGCCCAGAGATACCTCTCCGACAATCGGAGTGACAAATCCTAATCTCGAAATACGCCAACCCAACATCTACCTTTGGAGACACCTGTAATGCTCCTTTATAATCACCCAGTTACGTTGTGACGTTTGGTAGCACCCAAAGTGTTCCTCCGGCAAACGGGAGTTGCATAATCTCATAGTCATAGGAACATGTATAAGTCATGAAGAAAGCAATAGCAACATACTAAACGATCGGGTGCTAAGCTAATGGAATGGGTCATGTCAATCAGATCATTCAACTAATGATGTGACCTCGTTAATCAAATAACAACTCATTGTTCATGGTTAGGAAACATAACCATCTTTGATTAACGAGCTAGTCAAGTAGAGGCATACTAGTGACACTTTGTTTGTCTATGTATTCACACATGTATTATGTTTCCGGTAATACAATTCTAGCATGAATAATAAACATTTATCAATGATTATAAGGAAATAAATAATAACTTTATTATTGCCTCTAGGGCATTTTCCTTCAGAAATGCCATAATAGGTGTATGGTGGCTGTTTTGAGGAAGGTATATGGTGGGTGTATGATACCGGCGAAAAGTGCGCGGTATTAGAGAGGCTAGCAAAGGTGGAAGGGTGAGAGTGCATATAATCCATGGACTCAACATTAGTCATAAAGAACTCATATACTTATTGCAAAAATCTAGAAGTTATCAAAGCAAAGTATTACGCGCATGCTCCTAGGGGGATAGATTGGTAGGAAAAGACCATCGCTCGTCCCCGACCGCCACTCATAAGGAAGACAATCAATAAATAAATCATGCTCTGACTTCATCACATAATGGTTCACCATACGTGCATGCTACGGGAATCACAAACTTTAACACAAGTATTCTTTAAATTCACAACTACTCAACTAGCATGACTTTAATATTATCACCTCCATATCTCAAAACAATTATCATGCTTCAATCTTTTCTTAGCATTCAACACACTCAAAAGAAAGTTTCACAAATATTGAATACCAAGCATATTATTATTAAGCAAATTACCATGCTATTAAGAGACTCTCAAAATAATTTAAGTGTAGCATGAACATCAGAGAGATCTTTAAACAAATCCACCACCGTGCTCTAAAAGATATAAGTGAAGCACATAGAGCAAAACTATCAGCTCAAAAGATATAAGTGAAGCACATAGAGCAAAAACATAGCTCAAAAGATATAAGTGAAGCACATAGAGCAAAACTATACTAGCTCAAAAGATATAAGTGAAGCACATAGAGTATTCTATCAAATTTTAATTCATGTATGGTCTCTCAAAAGGTGTGTACAGCAAGGATGATTGTGGCATACTAAAAACAAAGACTCAAATAATACAATGACGCTCCAAGCAAAACACATACCATGTTGGTGAATAAAAATATAGCTCCAAGTAAATTACCGGTGGAAGTGGACGAAAGAGGGGATGCCTTCCGGGGCATCCCCAAGCTTTGACTTCTTGGTGTCCTTGGATTATCTTGGGGGTGCCATGGGCATCCCCAAGCTTAGGCTCTTTCCACTCCTTGTTCCATAATCCATCAAAAGAATTCACCCAAAACTTGAAAACTTCACAACACAAAACTCAAAATAGAAAACTCGTGAGCTCCGTTAGCGAAAGAAAACAAAAGACCACTTCAAGGTACTGTAATGAACTCATTCTTTATTTATATTGGTGTTAAACCTACTGTATTCCAACTTCTCTATGGATTATAAACTATTTTACTAGCCATAGATTCATCAAAATAAGCAAACAACACACGAAAAACAGAATATGTCAAAAACAGAACAGTCTGTAGTAATCTGTAGCTAGCGCAATATCTGGAACCCCAAAAATTCTAAAATAAATTTATGGACGTGAGTAATTTATCTATTAATCATCTGCAAAAAGATTAACTAAATATCACTCTTCAAATAAAAATGACAGCAGTTCTCGTGAGCGCTAAAGTTTCTGTTTTTTACAGCAAGTTCAACAAGACTTTCCCCAAGTCTTCCCAACGGTTCTACTTGGCACAAACACTAATTAAACACAAAAAACACAACCAAAACAGAGGCTAAATAATTTATTTATTACTAAACAGGAGCAAAAAGCAAGGAATAAAAATAAAATTGGGTTGCCTCCCAACAAGCGCTATCGTTTAACGCCCCTAGCTAGGCATAAAAGCGAGGATAGATCTAGGTATTGCCATCTTTGGTAGGCAATCTTCGATGAGGCATCTATTTCCCTTAGGAATTTCTTTCTTTCTAGTGATTATCAAACTTTTAGGCACAAGATCGAAAAATTCATTTGTAGCAATTGGTTCCTTAATGATAGCAAAAAGATTGGGATGAATACTTATAGATTTAAGATCCGCAGTTTCCTTACTAGATGATTCACCCTTATTTTTAGGAACATACATAAGCTTGGCAATTTTAGTAGGAGGACTTGGAGTATTCTTTACGGAAGAAAAAGCGGTTCCCAAGTTTGTAATGATACCCTCAAGTTTATCAATTCTAGTAGAATCTAAGTTTATCTTCTCATTAACTATGGGTTCCTTTTCCTTAATATTTTTCAAAGTCATTCCTACCTTAGATCCATATTGAGTAATTTGATTGTGGATCTTTTTATCTAGATTTTCAATTAATTCAATAGTAGCAACTTTATTTTCAATAATTTCAAGTCTTTGCATAACATGCTCCAAAGTTAACATGGTTCCATTAACCAAAAGAGGTGGTGAGCCAAATAAATTTAGCATAGCATTATAAGAATCAAAAGTATGGCTACCCAAGAAGTTCCCTCCGGTAATGGTATCGAGGATATATCTATACCAAGGATTAACACCTACATAAAAATTGCGGAGAAGAACTAAGGTAGATTGCTTCCTGGTAGATCTATTTTGAGCATTGCAAATTCTATACCAAGCATCTTTTAGATTTTCTCCCTCCCTTTGTTTAAAATTTAGAACTTCACTCTCGGGAGACAACGGAGAAGATATGAGACTAGCCATGACGACAAGCAAACAAATAGCACACGAGCAAACAAGAGCAAACGGGCAAAAGAGGCAAATAGAGAGGGAGGATAGAGAGAGAGAGGGCGAATAAAACGGCAAGGGTGAAGTGGGGAGAGGAAAACGAGAGGCAAATGGCAAATAATGTAATGCGAGAGATAGGGATTGTGATGGGTACTTGGTATGTTGACTTTTTGCGTAGACTCCCCGGCAACGGCGCCAGAAATCCTTCTTGCTACGTCTTGAGCTTGCGTTGGTTTTCCCCGAAGAGGAAGGGATGATGCAGCAGAGTAGCGTAAGTATTTCCCTCAGTTTTTGAGAACCAAGGTATCAATCCAGTAGGAGGCCACGCTCAAGTCCCTCGTACCTGCACAAAACGATAGCTACTCGCAACCAACGCGATTAGGGGTTGTCAATCCCTTCACGGTCACTTACGAGAGTGAGATCTGATAGATATAATATTTTTGGAATAAAGATGCAAAGTAAAAAAGTAAAGGCAAAGTAAAAAGCAAGCAAGATTAAAGTAATGGAGATTGATATGATGAGAATAGACCCGGGGGCCATAGGTTTCACTAGTGGCTTCTCTCAAGAGCATAAGTATTCTACGGTGGGTGAACAAATTACTGTTGAGCAATTGACAGAATTGAGCATAGTTATGAGAATATCTAGGCATGATCATGTATATAGGCATCACGTCCGTGACAAGTAGACCAAAACGATTCTGCATCTACTACTATTACTCCACTCATCGACCGCTATCCAGCATGCATCTAGAGTATTAAGTTAAAAACAGAGTAACGCCTTAAGCAAGATGACATGATGTAGAGAGATAAATTCATGCAATATGAAATAAACCCCATCTTGCTATACTCGATGTCAACGATGCAATACGTGCCTTGCTGCCCCTTCTGTCACTGGGAAAGGACACCGCAAGATCAAACCCAAAGCTAAGCACTTCTCCCATGGCAAGAACTACCAATCAAATTGGCCAAACCAAACATATAATTCGAAGAGACTTGCAAAGATAACTAATCATGCATAAAAGAATTCAGAGAAGATTCAAATATTATTCATAGATAGACTCGATCATAAACCCACAATTCATCGGTCTCAACAAACAAACCGCAAAAAGAAGATTACATCAAATTAGATCTCCACAAGAGAGGGGGAGAACTTTGTATTGAGATCCAAAAAGAGAGAAGAAGCCATCTAGCTACTAATATGGACCCGAAGGTCTGAGGTAAACTACTCACACTTCATCGGAGAGGCTATGATGATGTAGAAGCCCTCCGTGATGACGGCCCTCTCCGGCGGAGCTCCGGAACAGGCCCCAAGATGGGATCTCGTGGATACAGAAAGTTGCGGCGTGGAATTAGGTTTTTGGCTCCTGTTCTGATCGTTTGGGGGTACGTGTGTATATATAGGAGGAAGAGTACGTCGGTGGAGCACGGGGCCCACGAGGCAGGGGGGCGCCCTAGGGGGGCGCCCCCACCCTCGTGACCGCCTCTTTTGTTCCTTGGAGTAGGGTCCAAGTCTCCTGGATCACGTGGTGAGAAAATCACGTTCCCGAAGATTTTATTCCGTTTGGACTCCGTTTGATATTCTGTTCTCGAAACACTGAAATAGGCAAAAACAGCAATTCTGGGCTGGGCCTCCGGTTAATAGGTTAGTCCCAAAAATAATATAAAAGTGGAAAATAAAGCCCAATATGGTCCAAAACAGTAGATAATATAGCATGGAGCAATCAAAATTATAGATACGTTGGGGACGTATCAAGATCCCATCTTGGGGCCTGTTCCGGAGCTCCGCTGGAGGGGGCATCAATCACGGAGGGCTTCTAAATCAACACCATAGCCCCTCCGATGAAGTGTGAGTAGTCTACCTCATACCTACGGGTCCATAGTTAGTAGCTAGATGGCTTCTTCTCTCTTTTTGGATATCAATACAATGTTCTCTCCTTCTCTTGTGGAGATCTATTCGATGTAATCTTCTTTTTGCGGTGTGTTTGTTGAGATCGATGAATTGTGGGTTTATGATCAAGTCTATCTATGAATAATATTTGAATCTTCTCTGAATTCTTTTATGTATGATTGGTTATCTTTGCAAGTCTCTTCGAATTATCAGTTTGGCTTGGCCTACTAGATTGATCTTTCTTGCAACGGGAGAAGTGCTTAGCTTTGTGTTCAATCTTGTGGTGTCCTTTCCCAGTGACATCAGGGGCAGCAAGGCACGTATTGCATTGTTGCCATCAAGGATAACAAGATGGGGTTTTCTTCATATTGCATGAGTCTATTCCTCTACATCATGTCATCTTGCTTAAGGCGTTACTCTGTTTTTAACTTAATACTCTAGATGCATGCTGGATAGCGGTCGATGAGTGGAGTAATAGTAGTAGATATAGGCAGGAGTCGGTCTACTTGTCTCGGACGTGATGCCTATATACATGATCATACCTAGATATTCTCATAACTATGCTCAATTCTGTCAATTGCTCAACAGTAATTTGTTCACCCACCGTAGAATACTTATGCTCTCGAGAGAAGCCACTAGTGAAACCTATGGCCCCCGGGTCTATCTTCATCATATTAATCTCCTACTACTTAGTTATTTCCTTTGCTATTTACTTTGCCTTTATTTTACTTTGCATCTTTATCACAAAAATACCAAAAATATTATCTTATCAGATCTCACTCTCGTAAGTGGCCTGTAGGGATTGACAACCCCTATTTGCGTTGGTTGCGAGGATTTATTTGTTTTGTGCAGGTACGAGGGACTCGCGCGTAGCCTCCTACTGGATTGATACCTTGGTTCTCAAAAACTGAGGGAAATACTTACGCTACTTTGCTGCATCATCCCTTCCTCTTCGGGGAAAACCAACGCAGTGCTCAAGAGGTAGCAAGAAGGATTTCTGGCGCCGTTGCCGGGGAGGTCTACGCAAAAGTCAACATACCAAGTACCCATCACATACCCTTATCTCCCGCATTACATTATTTGCCATTTGCCTCTCGTTTTCCTCTCCCCCACTTCACCCTTGCCGTTTTATTCGCCCTCTCTCTCTATCCTCCCTCTCTTTCTCTATTTGCCTCTTTTTGCCCGCTTGTTTGTTTGCTTGTGTGTTAGTTTGCTTGCTTGTCACGATGGCTCAAGATAATACTAAATTGTGTGACTTCACCAATACCAACAACAATGATTTTATTAGCACTCCGATTGCTCCTCTTACCGATGCTGAATCTTGTGAAATTAATACTGCTTTGCTGAATCTTGTCATGAAAGATCCGTTTTCTGGCCTTCCTAGTGAAGATGCCGCTACCCATCTAAATAGCTTCGTTGATTTGTGTGACATGCAAAAGAAGAAAGATGTGGATAATGATATTGTTAAATTGAAGCTATTTCCTTTTTCGCTTAGAGATCGTGCTAAAGCTTGGTTTTCATCTTTGCCTAAAAATAGTATTGATTCATGGAAATAAGTGCAAAGATGTTTTTATCTCTAAGTATTTTCCTCCCGCTAAGATCATCTCTCTTAGAAACGATATTATGAATTTTAAGCAACTTGATCATGAACATGTTTCACAAGCTTGGGAGAGAATGAAATTAATGATACGTAATTGCCCTACTCATGGTTTAAATTTGTGGATGATTGTTCAGATTTTTTATGTCGGATTGAATTTTGCTTCTAGAAATCTTTTAGATTTGGCCACGGGAGGCACTTTTATGGAAATCACTTTAGGAGAAGCTACTAAACTCCTAGATAATATTATGGTTAATTATTCTCAATGGCATACTGAAAGATCTACTAATAAAAAGGTGCATGCGATAGAAGAAATTAATGTTTTGAGTGGAAAGATGGATGAACTTATGAAATTATTTGCTAATAAGAGTGTTTCTTTTGATCCTAATGATATGCCCTTGTCTACTTTGATTGAGAATAATAATGAATCTATGGATGTGAATTTTGTTGGTAGGAACAATTTTGGTAACAACGCGTATAGAGGAAATTTCAACCCTAGGCCTTATCCTAGTAATCCCTCTAATAATTATGGTAATTCCTACAACAATTCTTATGGAAATTATAATAAGATGCCCTCTGATTTTGAATCTAATATTAAAGAATTTATTACTTTCGCAAAAGAATTTTAATGCTATGATTGAAGAAAAATTGCTTAAGATTGATGATTTGGCTAGGAACGTTGATAGAATTTCTCTTGATGTTGATTCTTTGAAACTTAGATCTATTCCACCTAAGCATGATATCAATGAGTCTCTCAAAGCCATGAGAATTTCCATTGATGAGTGCAAAGAAAGAACCGCTAGGATGCGTGCTAAGAAAGATGCCTTTATAAGAGCGTGTTCTTCTAGTTCCTATGAAAATAAAGATGAAGATCTAAAAGTTATTGATGTGTCCCCTATTAAATCTTTGTTTTGCAATATGAATCTTGATAATGATGGGACTGAATATGATCCACCTTTACCTAGAAGGCGTTCTAAGAATTCGGAATTTGTTGATCTTGATGCTAAATTTGATAAAAGTGGGATTGAAGAAATTAAAACCCTAGATGTTGCTAAACCCACTATTATGGATTTCAAGGAATTTAACTATGAAAATTGCTATTTTATTGATTGTATTTCCTTGTTGCAATCCGTGCTAAATTCTCCTCACGCTTATAGTCAAAATAAAGCGTTTACTAAACATATCGTTGATGCCTTGATGCAATCTTATGAAGAAAAACTTGAATTGGAAGTTTCTATCCCTAGAAAACTTTATGATGAGTGGGAACCAACTATTAAAATTAAAATTAAAGATCATGAATGCTATGCTTTATGTGATTTGGGTGCTAGTGTTTCCACGATTCCAAAGACTTCGTGTGATTTGTTAGGTTTCCGTGATTTTGATGATTGCTCTCTAAACTTGCACCTTGCAGATTCCACTATTAAGAAACTATGGGAATAATTAATGAATGTTCTTATTGTTGCAAATAGGAATTATGTGCCCGTAGATTTTATTGTTCTTGACATAGATTGCAATCCTTCATGTCCTATTATTCTTGGTAGACCTTTCCTTAGAACGATTGGTGCAATTATTGATATGAAGGAAGGAAATATTAGATTCCAATTTCCATTAAGGAAAGGCATGGAACACTTTCCTAGAAAGAAAATTAAATTACCTTATGAATCTATTATGAGAGCCACTTATGGATTGCCTACCAAAGATGGCAATACCTAGATCTATCTTGTTATGCCTAGCTAGGGGCGTTAAACGATAGCGCTTGTTGGGAGGCAACCCAATTTTATTTTTATTCCTTGATTTTTCTGTTTAGTAATAAATAATTTATTTAGCCTCTGTTTTGGTTGTGTTTTTTGTGTTTAATTAGTGTTTGTGCCAAGTAGAACCGTTGGGAAGACTTGGGGAAAGTCTTGTTGAACTTGCTGTAAAAAAACAGAAACTTTAGCGCTCACGAGAACTGCTGTCATTTTTATTTGAAAAGTGCTATTTAGTTAATTATTTTTTAGATGATTAATAGATAAATTCCTCACGTCCAGAAATTTATTTTAGAATTTTTGGGGTTCCAGATCTTGCGCTAGCTACAGATTACTACAGACTGTTCTGTTTTTGACAGATTCTGTTTTTCGTGTGTTGTTTGCTTATTTTGATGAATCTATGGCTAGTAAAATAGTTTATAAACCATAGAGAAGTTGGAATACAGTAGGTTTAACACCAATATAAATAAATAATGAGTTCATTACATTACCTTGAAGTGGTTTGTTTTCTTTCGCTAACGGAGCTCACGAGATTTTCTACTTTAAGTTTTGTGTTGTGAAGTTTTCAAGTTTTGGGTAAAGATT
>NC_053028.1:100224282-100236567 GCF_003073215.2 Triticum urartu | reverse complement strand
ATACCCTCAGCAAAACCATACATCGTGCAAAATGCTTCCCAATTTTTGCAACCAAAATGGGTTACACTCTCAGAATTATATAGATTTACTTCAAAGTCCACATCGTGATGAGTCCTTAGGTGAATTTTCTTTGTTTCAGAAATTTCATGGTCTTCAAAATCCATCCTCTCCAAGACATAGCATCTTGCATGGCATGGGATAAGCTATACTCGAATTGTAAAAGATGAAAATTACACGTTGAAATAGTTGAAGTCATGCTTAATTATGAAAATAACACTTGTCGTCGTTGTGTACCATTTCAACTTCGAAGGTCTCCTCGAGCTTAATGCTGAAGCGCCGATCATCGTCCAGGTGAGGCATGTCGCACAGACCTCGATCGTCGGTGGCACCAGTCGCACTCCGCCGGAGACTTTCGTCGTCCGATGATGATGACGACATATCCTACGTTCATAATTCAAAACTACAATCATTTAGGGTTTGTCGACACCGAGGCATCCTAAAAACTAAGCTTTTATCATTTAGGGTTTGTCGACGCCGAGGCACCCTAAAAGCCTAAGCTTTCATCATTTAGGTTCTTATCGACACCGAGGCACCCTAAAAGCCAAGGTTTTATCATTTAGGGTTTGTCGACGTCGAGGCACCCTAAAAGCCTAAGCTTTCATCATTTAGGTTTTGTCGACGCCGAGGCACCCTAAAAGCCTAAGCGTACATCATTTAGGTTCTCATCGACACCGAGGCACCCTATAGAAGCCAAGTTAAGTTTTCATCATTTAGGGTTTATCGATGCCGAGGCACCCTAGGTTGGGCCTAATCACTTGGCACTAATCACTTGGCTCTATTGCCACCTATGTTGGGTTTATCATCTAGGGTTTATCGATGCTAAGGAGAATTCTAAGTTGGGCCTAATCACTTGGCTCTATTACCACCTATGGTTTAATGCAGCAAGAATGGCGGGGCAGTTGATCCTACTTAACTAAGTACTACGATACCCCGGCCCATGCATTAGTCGCAAGTACCCCATATGTCCTATTTTTAGCAAAGTCATGCTAAAATTCACGGAAAATTTCAGCATGACCTTTGCTGAAAATAGGACATATGGAGTACCCGAATTTGCCGGAACGGAAGTTAATCGACATTCCGGCAGACTCAAGGGCCTCTCGGGGTACCTGCAAATTCATCACGACACAATGGTCGGAGACAAAACCCAGCCACAGACCATATGGTCCTCTGCTTTCATATGGAAAAAAATCAGCTCAACTTATGTGAGCTTCCATTCCAGATATAATAGGTCACCAAACAAAAAATCATCCAGATATAATGGTACAACAAAGAAACAACTTAATCCATGCCTCGGCTTATGAACAGTCATTACTTCAAATACAGAAGAAGGAAACAATTTATTTGTGACATAGTTACAAATGATGACAGAATAAAGCAACACCCTGCACTAGCCTAAAAACAAGTGAAGTTTCACCCATATAAGAACAACTTTATAAAATCAGAGAAGTTGCTAAATTTTTTGTATCCTTCATATACACTGGAGTACAATGCTTTATAATGTTCCATCATCATTACAGAAAATTGACAATTGTCCATAACAGTTAACTGAAATTTTTGCCTCATAGCTTGGGTGGGTTAAGTACTAGGAGACTTTGTAATGTGCAGTACAGGTGCAGTAATAGGCTTCTGAGTTAAGAAAACATTTCTGTTTGATTTTCAAACCACACACTTACTTTCAACTATAAACAAAACTGACTTGCTGTTAATGAAACTCATGGTGGAAGTAACTACTAGCAGCATGTCATTATCATGGCAGTCCACTATATATTTTTATGACAAAATACATCATTACCAGGGCACATTATGGCCACTTTCTTACATGATGCTAACTGTACCTAACTGATTTTTTTGACAGTAGCTCAAGTTTTTGACAGTAGCTCCTAACTGTACCTAACTGAATTTTTTGACAGTAGCTCAAGTTTTTGACAGTAGCTCCTAACAGTAGCTCCTAACTGAATTTTCTGCTTAAAGGGAAGGCTTACTTAAGTGGCAAGATGATACAATTTGCGTAACATAACAATATATGCATCTTAATATAACACCATCTCCTAACAGAAATAGTATCCAGATCTACTAGGGGGCAAAGTAGAACTGATATTCTTTTGCTGACCTCTAGTACAAGGTATAGAAGAGGAGGTAAGAGAAGAAATAGTGACATTTCTCTTAGCAGGAGACTTTTTCTCTCTTCTAGAAACAACAGTAAATTTCTCCTCCTCTTCCACTACAGTATCATGCCAACTTACACACAGGGAGCGACATTTCCATTCGAGTCATGAATATCTAAACAGTGTTCAGTTTTCTTACTAATTTGTTCCCTGGATAATTCCAATTCCTTGAGAACATGAATAAAATCAAAATTATCCAGAGGTATATCAACACCCATCATTGATGCTCTAAACATAATCTCCTTAGCTACTTAATTCCCCAACCCTAGCTACTTAATTCTCCAACCCCTTTTCTTGTCCAAAATTCTCCAACCCCTAACCCTAGAACACATCAGAACGAAATCAAGAGGGGGAAGAGGGGGAAGCAGCTCGGGTGCTCACTGGGAGGTCGAGGGCGACTCGGGGTAGCCGGAAGCTAGTCGAGGCGGCGCGAATTCGGCGTCGAGCGGTGGCGATGGTGGCCGAGGCATAGGAAATCGGCGGGCGTCCGAGGAGGCGCGGGGGCGGCGGCGGAGACGGAGGCGCGGGGGCGGCGGCGGCGTGGGGGCGGCGATGGAGACGGAGGCGCGGGGGCGGCGGCGGCGTGGGGGTGGCGACGGAGACGGAGGGGCGCGGCGGCGTGGGGGCGGCGGACGGCGGGGGGGCGGGGCGGCGGGCGTGGGTCGGGGCAGCGGGGGGAATTAGCTAGGGGGGCGAGGGAGAGGGATGAAGGGGATCTGGCGAGAGGGAGGGAATTAGCTAGGGGGAATCTTACTAATGGCGCACCCGCGGTCGGTGCGCCATTAGTAATCTTTTTTTACATAGCAATGCGCACCAGGCAGAGTGCGCCATTAGTAATCTTTTTTTTACGTAGCAATGGCGCACCAGGCAGAGGTGCGCCATTAGTAATCTTTTTTTTATATATAGCAATGGCGCACCAGCCAGAGGTGCGCCATAAGTAATTTTTTTGTTGCATGTAATAATTTTTTAGAAAATGAATATGAATATGAATATGAAACAGTAATATTTTTTTTATAAAAAACAGTAATAATTGTTGTTTAACAACAATTGTAGTCTACACTTTTTTTTATTATTTTTAAATGAAGAGGGGAGAGGAGGCGGAGCTCACCGGGGAGCGGCGGAGGGTGCGGGGTTGCTTGTCGGCGGTGGTGGAGCGGCGGAGGGTGCGGGGGGGTCGTCGGCGGCGGTGGTGGAGCGGGGGAGGGTGGAACAGATGTCCTTTAGGTAGGGTGGTCCTGCTTCTTCTTGTGGTGTATGTTGCTACTTCATCGTCGTCGTCATGTTCGATCTTCGGGTCGCCGTACTTGTCGAAGTCTTGCTCATTGGCTACTCCATCCATTCCGATGACCTTCCTTTTGCCTCTCCTCACAACAACACGACTGGGCTTTTACGGGTCGGTAATGAAGAAGCATTGGTCCACTTGGGAAGCCAGTACCCATGGCTCATTTTTTGCGGTGACGTTTGCGCCCGCGGTCTTGGATTTGGCTTTGGGTATAACCAATGGTGGTGAAATACCGGTCTTCTTTTAGGACGCTCTTGGCCCATCTGACACGAACATCGGGACCTTCTCTCCAGCGTAGCTCAGCTCCCAGATCTCCTTGATCCTTCCGTAGTATCTGTCCTTGTCGTTACCGGTGTAGGATTCCATCGTTACCCTAGAGTTCTATAACCATCGTTCTTCATGTCCTTGTCCTCGGTCTAGAATGTGTAGCCGTTGATATCGTACGCCTCATAGGTCATCTGGTTGTGCTCGGTGCCCTGTGACAAGGCGAATATGAGTTGTTCTTCCGCGGGAAGAATCCTCATGTAAAGGTACGACAAAAGCTTCTGCTTGAATTCAGATGTAACTTTTCGAGTAGATGATTTTTTCATATAAAAAACTCTTCATCCGAGTTCGTACGCAAAAGTTATGCCCATTTTACAAATTCTCGAGAGATTTCGCAAATAAAGTCGAAATTCATATTTGTAAATATTTTCACAACAAACTAGACCACATATCACATGGGAAAACTTATTTTCTTTTATTTTTTTTGACATTTCCATCATTTTTGTTTATTTTTTAAAAAACTGAAAAGGCGGTCCACGAGGGGGGGGTGCATTCGGTGGAAGTGGTGGCCAAGTTACTAATGGCGCACCGTGGTAGTGGTGCGCCATTACTACACTAGTAGAAAACAGGACTATGGTCCAGGCCGGCTCAGCCCATTAGTCCCGGTTCAGTCTAGAACCGGGACCAATGTGGGCATTGGTCCTGGTTCGTGAGCCCAGGGGGCCGGCCGGGCCACGTGGGCCATTGGTCCCGGTTCGTCTGGACCTTTTGGTCCCGGTTGGTGGGACGAACCGGGACCAATGGGCCTCGCTCCTGGCCCACCACCATTGGTCCCGGTTGGTGGCTTGAACCGGGACCAAAGGCTCCCCTTTAGTCCCGGTTCATGCCACCAACCGGGACCAATGAGGTGCCTATATATACCCCCTCGCGCAAGAGCAGAGCACAGTGCTCTGTTTTTTCTGGCCGAGGGGGAGAGGGCTTTGTGGTGCTCTAGCTCACCTCCTATGCACATGAGGTGTTCGATGGAATGCTCGAGCCACACTACTTAAGATTTCTCCTCTCGAAGCTCGACCTTCAAGCTCCATTTTCCTCGAGATTTGTACACTTCTATTAATTTGGACACTTAATTTTATATAATGCACGCACAGATGAACCGGCAATGGATGTACGGTGACAGACACACCCGCGAGTACATTAAGGGCGTGCATGAGTTTCTCGATGCGGCTGAGGCAAACAAGCAGAATGGTTTTATGTGTTGTCCATGCACTGAATGTGGGAATACGAGGTCTTACTCTAACCGGAAAATCCTTCACTCCCACCTACTTTACAAGGGTTTCATGCCACACTATAATGTTTGGACGAGGCACGGAGAAATAGGGGTTATGATGGAAGACGGCGAAGAAGAAGAGTACGATGACAACTATGTGCCCCCTGAATATAGTGATGCTGCAACGGGGGGAGCTGGTGAAGATCAAGAGGAACCAGACGATGTGCCCAATGATGCTGCCACGGGTGAAGCTGCTGAAGATCAAGAGGAACCAGACGATGTGCCCGATGATGATGATCTCCGCCGGGTCATTGTCGATGCAAGGACGCAATGCATTAGTCAAAAGGAGAAGCTGAAGTTCGATCGCATGTTAGAGGATCACAAAAAAGGGTTATACCCCAATTGCGAAGATGGCAACACAAAGCTCGGTACCGTACTGGAATTGCTGCAATGGAAGGCAGAGAATGCTGTGGCTGACAAAGGATTTGAGAAGCTACTGAAAATATTGAATAAGAAGCTTCCAAAGGATAATGAATTGCCCGACAGTACATACGCAGCAAAGAAGGTCGTATGCCCTCTAGGATTGGAGGTGGAGAAGATACATGCATGCCCTAATGACTGCATCCTCTACCGCGGTGCATACAAGGATCTGAACGCATGCCCGGTATGCGTGCGTTGCGGTATAAGATCAGACGAGATGACCCTGGTGATGTTGATGGCGAGCCCCTCAGGAAGAGGGTTCCTGCGAAGGTGATGTGGTATGCTCCTATAATACCACGTTGAAACGTTTGTTCGAAACGAAGAGCATGCCAAGTTGATGCGACGGCACAGTGAGAACCGAAAGAAAGATGGGAAGTTGAGAGCACCCGCTGACGGGTCGCAGTGGAGAAAAATCGAGAGAAAGTACTGGGATGAGTTTGCAAAGGACCCAAGGAATGTATGGTTTGTTTTAAGCGCGGATGGCATTAATCCTTTCGGGGAGCAGAGCAGCAATCACAGCACCTGGCCCGTGACTCTATGTATCTTATAATTTTTGTGACCTAAAAGCAAAAAGAAATCACTAAAAAACTGTAAGTATTTAGTTTTAAGTAGAAATAAAAAATAAAAAACCAAAAAAATGTAGAAATAAAAAAGAAAAAACCAAAAAAAATGCCACCTACTGGGCCTTCCACGGCCTGAATACGGACTAGAACCCTACAATGGGCCAGGATTCAGGCCCGCAGAAGGCCCAATAGGCCCACAGGCAAAGCAGTGTCAAATTAGGCCCATAGGCCTGAAGTTCAGAGGAGTTCGAGAGGGAGGAGGCAGCAGAGCTTATAACTGGTGTTGGGCGCTGTCAACTAGCGATGTGGGACAAAACTTTTGGGCGCGGGGCGCACAAGGGCATTGGTCCCGGTTGGTGGCACCAACCGGGACTAAAGGTGGCATTGGTCCCGGTTGGTGGCACCAGCCGTGACCATTGCCCCCCTTTAGTCCCGGTTGGTGCCACCAACCGGGACCAATGGGCTTCGCTTCCCGCCCTTTGGGCTGCCGAAAAGAGGCCATTGGTCTCGGTTCGTGGCACCAACCGGGACTAATGCCCACCTTTAGTCCGGTTTGCTGCACGAACCGAGACTAAAGCCTCTTCTATATAAGGCACACTTTTGGAATTTTTTCATTCTCATCTTCCCAGTTTGCTGCCCCTGACGCCGCCCGCCCCATCGTCGCGTCGCCCCGCGCCCATCGTCACCGTTCGCCCGCGACCGCGCGCCGCCCCGGCCCGCCCCCGTCGCCGTCCCCTCGTCCCTGCCCCGACGCGCACCGCCCCGTCCAGCCCTCGCCGTCGCCCGCCCAGCCCCTTGCCCGACGCCCGCCGCCCCGGCTACCGTCCCCGTCACCGCGTGCCGCCCCGAGCCCGTCGTCCTCGTCGCCGGACTCCAGCCGTCGCCGCCCCCCTCAAAGTGAGCCCCCCTCTCGAGTGCCACTCTTGCGCCCGAGCGCCCTTGCTCCGCCCCTGCTCCATGGTCGCCGCCGCCCGAGCACCCCGGCTCCACCCCTGCGCCCTTGCTCCGCCCCTGCTCCGCCGGCCCCGAGCGCCCGAGGAGAAGTAGAGGAGAGGAGAAGTGGAGCAGCAGCAACGCGCTGTCCACTTTTCTGAATTTTTTGGAACAGGAGGAATTTTTTTGTCCATAATAGAAGGTGGTTTGATGAAATGCTAGATGGCTTTGGCATTTTTTGGAAATTTTTAAAAAAAATTGTGGTGAGTACTGAATGCAAGACAAAGGCGATGGCAAAAATTTCAGAATTTTTTTGGAGAGGTTTAGAATTAGGTTTCAACAAGTTATTTGAAATCCGATTCAAATTTCATTTGAATGAAATTTGAAAATTTTGAACTAATGATTCAGAATATGCTAAATATGTCAAAAATGTTTTTTTATATGATG
The DNA here is from genome assembly GCF_003073215.2 of Triticum urartu. NCBI lineage: Eukaryota > Viridiplantae > Streptophyta > Magnoliopsida > Poales > Poaceae > Triticum > Triticum urartu. The sequence goes on along the minus strand of NC_053028.1, from coordinate 100,229,106 downwards.
TTTTTTTCATATATGTAATTCATTTTTATTTTAGGTTGTTTAATTAGTAAGATATATCGATTTTAGGTTAGTGTAGAAGGAAAAGGTAAAATAAGGAAAAGGAGAAAAGAGGAAGAAGGAAGAAAGAAGAAAAGGAAGGAGTGGAAAAAGGAAAATAAAGAAGAGGAAGGCTTCTTTTTTTTTCTTCGATCTTCTCCTCTATTTTGTTCATGGATATATGCTAAAGAAAACGAGGGGGTGATAGATGATGATGAGGGTCGAGAGTGGGAACGAGAGGTCGAGAGGTGTCGAGGGGAGAAAAAAATATGTTATCAGGGACGAGGGATGAGGGGTCGAGAGAACTAAATAAGAAGAAGAAGAGGAGAGGAAGAAGAGGAGAAATAAATAAGAAGAAGAAAAAAGAAGGGGAAGAAGAGGGAGAAGAAGAGGAGAGGAAGAAGAGGAGTCTTCTCCTCTATTCCTTTCTTTTCTTCTTTTTTCTTCCTTCTTTCTTTCCTCTTTATTTTATCGGGAAACGAGGGTCGTCCGAGAGGTCGAGGAGCGGTAAGAGGAGAAACCCTAAAATAGAAAGTATCGTCGTGTGAGATACCATGTACCGTCGGTGTCGACACTACACCCACATCCCACAAGTGGCGCGGGCTTCGACGCCCACGTCACTTGTGGGACGTGGATGTAGTGTCCGACACCGAAGGCCACATGTATCTCACACCCACGATACTTGCTAGCTATTTAGGGTTTCCTCTACCGAAAAGAAGAGGAGAAATAAATAAGAAGAAGAAAAAAGAAGAAAAAGAAGAGGAGAAGAAGAAAGGAATAGTGGAGAAGAAGAGAAAATAGAATTTCTATTTTCTCTTTTCTCCACTATTCCTTTCTTCTTCTCCCTCTTTTTTTTTCTTCTTTTCTTCTTCTTCTTCTTCTTCTTCTTCTTATTCTTATAGCCGGAAGTAGAGAGAGGTTTCCTAGTGTCAAAGTATTGAAGAAATCCATGCCTTCATCATTAGCCGGAAGTAACCAGGGCATGTTGGTACGAAGTTCTGCAAAGTTATTCTGGAATGGAGTCCGGATAGAATAATCCGCTTTTTGGTACGAATTCAGCAAAGGCCTTCCAAATAGCGATATTCGGAAGGCTCTTGCTAACTTTGACACAAAAAGCGAATTATCCTATCTGGGACTCCGTTCCAGAACAACTTTGAAGAGCTTCGTACCATCATGCACATGTTACTTTCGCCTAATGATGAAGACATGGTTTTGTTGAATCCTTTGACACTAGGCAACCTCCCGACCCCTCGGCGATCCTCTCGAACATGAGGGACATAGATGTAGTGTCGTCGTTGTCGATATATACCCCCTCCCGATAGCTTACTATGATTAGGCAGCTAGTTCTACATTTGGCACTAAAATATCCATCTGTCATGTTTGAATAATAATTGCCATGTTGTAAATATTTGTAGAAACTATGGACACCGCCCTAGACGAAGCAACAAAAGAAGCGTTGTTGAGGGACATAATCACAGAAGGAAGTGAAGCCATCTCGTTGTTTCTCAACGAAACCGATGGTCTGGAAGGAGAGGGTGAACAAGCTGGCTACGGTGACCTAATGCCGGTGCAAGAAGAAGAACATGAGGACGGCTCCGGTGACCCAATGCCGGTGCAAGAAGGAGACCGTGATGACGGCTCCGGTGACCGAACCGAGTCCGGCCAGGTATATATATTAGTTAAGCCTATGCTGACTAGCTGATTGATGCATTCATTGTTTTGGTATGTACACATATTAATTAAGTCTTTGTTCTTTTTTCTAGCCCTCCGGATCGAGCACAACTTCGGTAAAGAGACGAGGCCCGAAGAAAAAGTTGAGCTCGGATGAAAAGTTTGAGATCATAGCAATCGCGCCCGACGGCCAACCTATTGAACCCCTCCGGACAAAGAGCGTATTTGTTGCTCAGTGCGGGGTTCTGGTTAGGGACAAGATCCCGATAAGCATCCAGCAATGGTTTAAGCCGGCTACAGAAGACCCTGAGGTGTCTTATGTCAATGATATGCAGAAAAATGATCTTTGGACTGAGCTGAAGTCAAATTTCACCCTACCGCCTGAGGATAATCCAGAGAACCCAGTTAAAGAGAAATTAATCAAGTCTTTTGCTCTGAAGAGGATGGCAGAACTATTCAGGAGGTGGAAGAAAGAGCTGAATAAGTTTGTCGAAAATAACGAGACACCAGAATTCAAGGGCAGATATGAGAATATCAGAGATCACTGGCCCGCATTTGTGGCCTACAAGACATCGGAAAAGAGTTAGAAGATGTCAGCGACAAACAAGCAAAATGCTGCGAAGAAGAAGCTTCACCATCGCACGGGGTCAGGTGGCTACCTCATAGCCGCTAAGTGGTCCAAGAGTGAGAATGATCTGGTTCATAAAGGGATCGAACCAGAGACAAATAACTGGCCAGACCGTTGCCGGACTTGGTTCTTCGGGGCTGGCGGAACCCTGGACCCTGAAACAGGGAAGTGCATTTGGACGAACGATCAAATGGACATACCAGTCAGTAAGCTTAAGCAGTATATCGAAGCAGCGCAGGAAGGGACGTTCTTTCCAGACAGAGAGAACGACGAGCTCACAATGGCCCTCGGGAATCCTGAGCACCCTGGACGGACACGAGGCACGCCAGGCTCCGTTCCGTGGAAGGTTGGGTTTCCGGACGCAGGCGGTTACAAATCCCATGAGAGGAGGAAAAAAGTGCAGCAGACCCAAATGCAGGCGCTGCAAGCAAGGGTAGACGCGATAGAGGAACGAGAAGCAAATCGCAGCAAACGTACTGCCGAAGCCTCCCCCGAAGCTACCCCGCCATCTCAGCGCAGAAGCAGCGTGGCTTCCACCGAGCTGCTTAGCTGGAGCATGCCTTGACGGCTCCTGCCAGCTATCCCGTGGATGCTATCACGGAGTCTCAAAATTGCCACCTTATGACGCAATGGATGAATTTGAAGGTCAAGGCGGCTGTTGGCTTTGTTTATCCTACTGAACCCGGCGCAACTTTTCACTGCCGGCCGATTCCAGAAGGATATGCTAGGGTGATGGTGGATGAGATAACGGAGGGATTTGAGGACCTCCAGCTTGACCACCCTACCGGTGAAGGGGAGACTCGGCTGGGGTCTGCTCTGAAAGACTCCATGCCTATGGCGGAAGGACCTCATCAACCTTCCGAACTGGACGCCACCGCCTCCTCCTCCTCCTCCGGCGAGTCAGGGCACTCCGCCTCCACCGCCTCCTCCTCCTCCGGCGAGTGACGATCAGGGCCCTCGGCCGGCTCCTTCTCCGGCGCGCGGCGGCACTCCGCCTCCTTCTCCGCCTGCGCCGACGCGCCCGAGCAGCCAGCCTCCTCCTTCTCCGCCTCGTCAGCAAGGGCGGAAGAGACCTGCCGCCGCTCCAGCTGCTCCGGCGCGTCGTAGTCCTTCTCCTCCGCCTTGTAAGCAAGTAAAGAAGACAACCGCTACGTCTGCTCGGTCGGCGTCTAGCAGTACAACCAGAGGCGGGAGGACATACAGATTCGGTCCTTCTCTGAAGACTCCAGAGAAGTTACCATACGAGAGGACCCAGGAGGAGAACGCCGAGATCGCGCGAGAAGAAGTGAAGAAATTCTTTGAAGGGGTGAAAGCAAAGAAACATCCACCTCCGGAGGAGAAGGTAGATCGGGTGAAAGTGAAGCGCACTCTGGCTGCCCTGACAAAACCACCGAAGTCTGATTCGCCGAAAGGAAAATATGACCGCATTATTGGAAAGGAATTTGCCGAAGCAGAGCGGTCGGGAATTACTGTCAGTGATCAAAGGCTGAAACAACGACGAGCTGGGAAACAAATTGCCCAGCTCGGCGAACAAGCGAAGCAATCGTGCCCCCCGCTCAAGGTGCCTAGCCACAACGTCGATAATGATCCGAGGATGGTGCCCGGTTATAGCAATCCTGCAGATTACCTGCCCGACGAAGTACATTATGACCCCATGGACGTGCAGATACAAAGATACGAGTACGGGAAGCCTCTCGTCAAAGATGAAAGATCTCTATCAACGATGATGCGAAGATTGCATGATTGGTACTTGAAAATCTGCAGAGACTCTGGGGGGAGGAGTACTTTGTATGCGAGAGTTAAACCGGGAGCATGACCTCGTTGGAATTGATCTGTTGCCTGTTCCATTTGAGGAGTTCTATCAGTTTTTCAATCAATTGGCCCTCGATAAAGCAACTGCACCTGCTACTGTCTGTAAGTAGTACTACTTCTGTCATTAAGTTTCTCTATATAGCTTAGCTCTTTCATTGCATGTATTTATAATCATCCTCACTATATTATGCAGATTGAAGATCGTCGAATTGAAGAAAAGACAAGTCGGTGATATTGGGTTCATTAACACATATCTCATAGATGCAACTCAGGTTAAATTTCATGCCGCAGAAACCGAGGCCAGCATGCTAGAATCGTTGATAATAAATCAAAACAAAGATATAATACTCTTTCCTTACAACTTCAAGTGAGTGTTACTGTCTTGTGCGTATTCGGTTTCCCTTATATATTAGTCAAGGTTATAGTAATGTAATTGATGAGTTATGCATGCGTGTGCAGTTTCCACTATATTCCTCACTATTAAGCTTGAGCAGGGACTAGTAACCGTCTTAGACTCAAGACGAAAAGATCCCAAGGACTATGCAGACATGACTCAAATACTCGAGAAGTAAGTTAAATCGATCATTATCCACCATATCAGCAACTTTGTTCATTTCCTGATATATCAAGTAATTGTTTTCTTTGTCCGGCAGGGTTTGGAGAAAATTCACCAGAAA
>NC_053028.1:100206908-100223282 GCF_003073215.2 Triticum urartu | reverse complement strand
AAGAGAGAGATTTTTCTGCTTTGATTGATGGTAGCATTATAAGATGATCTCTCACTAAATTATCAAGAAGCGTTCTCCCTGAGTATGCACCGTTGCCAAAGTTCGTCGTGCCCAGACACCACGTGATGATCGGGTGTGATAAGCTCTACGTCCATCTACAACGGGTGCAAGCCAGTTTTGCACACGCAGAATACTCGGATTATACTTGACGAGCCTAGCATATGCAGATATGGCCTCGGAACACGGAGACCGAAAGGTCGAGCGTGAATCATATAGTAGATATGATCAACATAGTGATGTTCACCAATGAAACCACTCCATCTCACGTGATGATCGGACATGGTTTAGTTGATTTGGATCACGTGATCACTTAGAGGATTAGAGGGATGTCTATCTAAGTGGGAGTTCTTAAGTAATATGATTAAATTGAACTTAAATTTATCATGAACTTAGTCCTGGTAGTATTTTTCAAATCATGTTGTAGATCAATAGCTCGCGTTGTTGCTTCCCTGTGTTTATTTTGATATGTTCCTAGAGAAAATTGTGTTGAAAAATGTTAGTAGCAAAGATGCGAATTGGATCCGTGATCTGAGGTTTATCCTCATTGCTGCACAGAAGAATTATGTCCTTGATGCACCGCTAGGTGACGGACCTATTGCAGGAGCAGATGCAGACGTTATGAACGTTTGGCTAGCTCAATATGATGACTACTTGATAGTTTAGTGCACCATGCTTAATGGCTTAGAATCGGGACTTCAAAGACGTTTTGAACGTCATGGAGCATATGAGATGTTCCAGGAGTTGAAGTTAATATTTCAAGCAAATACCCGAGTTGAGAGATATGAAGTCTCCAACAAGTTCTATAGCTAAAAGATGGAGGAGAATCGCTCAACTAGTGAGCATGTGCCCAGATTGTCTGAGTACTACAATCACTTGAATCAAGTGGGAGTTAATCTTCCAGATAAGATAGTGATTGACAGAATTCTCTAGTCACCATCACCAAGTTAGTAGAACTTCGTGATGAACTATGATATGCAAGGGATAACGGAAATGATTCCCAAGCTCTTCGTGATGCTGAAATCAACGAAGGTAGAAATCAAGAAAAACATCAAGTGTTGATGGTTGACAAGATCACTAGTTTCAAGAAAAGGGCAGAGGGAAGAAGGGGAACTTCAAGAAGAACAGCAAGCAAGTTGCTGCTCAAGTGAAGAATCCCAAGTCTGGTCCTAAGCCTGAGACTAAGTGCTTCTACTGCAAAGGGACTGGTCACTGGAAGCGGAACTACCCCAAGTGATTGGTGGATAAGAAGGATGGCAAAGTGAACATAAGTATATTTGATATACATGTTATTGATGTGTACTTTACTAGTGTTTATAGCAAACCCTTAGTATTTGATACTAGTTTAGTTGCTAAGATTAGTAACTCGAAACGGGAGTTGCAGAATAAACAGAGACTAGTTAAGGGTGAAGTGACGATGCGTGTTGGAAGTGGTTCCAAGATTGATATGATCATCATCGCACACTCCCTATAATTTCGAGATTAGTGTTGAACCTAAATAAGTGTTATTTGGTGTTTGCGTTGAGCATGAATATGATTTGATCATGTTTATTGTAATACGGTTATTCATTTAAGTAAGAGAATAAATTGTTGTTCTGTTTATATGAATAAAACCTTATATGGTTACACACCCAATGAAAATAGTTCGTTGGATCTCGATCGTAGTGATACACATAATCATAATATTGAAACCAAAAGATGCAAAGTTAATAATGATGGTGCAACTTATTTGTGGCACTACCGTTTAGGTCATATTGGTGTAAAGCGCATTAAGAAACTCCATGCTGATGGGCTTTTGGAATCACTTGATTATGAATCAGTTGATGCTTGCGAACCATGCCTCATGGGCAAGATGACTAAGACCCTGTTCTTCGGAACAATGGAGCGAGCAACAGATTTGTTGGAAATCATACATACTGATGTATGTGGACCGATGAATATTGAGGCTCGCGACAAGTATCATTATTTTCTGATCTTCACAGATGATTTGAGCAGATATGAGTATATCTACTTGATGAAACATAAGTCTGAAACATTTGAAAAGTTCAAAGAATTTCAGAGTGAAGTGAAAAATCATCATAACAAGAAAATAAAGTTTCTACGATCTGATCGTAGAGAAGAGTATTTGAGTTACGAGTTTGGCCTTCAGTTAAAAACAATGTGAAATAGTTTCACTACTCATGCCACCTGGAACACCACAATGTAATGGTGTGTCCGAACGTCATAACCGTACTTTATTGGATATAGTGCAATCCATGATGTATCTTACCGATCTACCACTATCGTTTTGGGGTTATGCATTAGAGACAACTGCATTCACGTTAAATAGGGCCCATCAAAATCCGTTGAGACGACGCCTTATGAACTGTGGTTTGGCAAGAAACCAAAGTTGTCGTTTCTTAAAGTTTGAGGTTGCAATGCTTATGTGAAAAAGTTTCAACCTGATAAGCTCAAACCCAAATCGGAGAAGTGCGTCTTCATAGGATACCCAAAAGAAAAATGTTGGGTAAACCTTCTATCACAGATCCGAAGGCAAATTCGTTGCTGAGAATGGATCCTTTCCAGAGAAGGAGTTTCTCTCAAAAGAAGTGAGTGGGAGGAAAGTAGAAAAACTTGATAAGGTAATTGTACCTTCTCCCTTATTGGAAAGTAGTTCATCACAGAAATCTGTTCTTGTGACTACTACACCAATTAGTGAGGAAACTAATGATGATGATCATGTAACTTCAGATCAAGTTACTACCAAATCTCGTAGGTAAACCAGAGTGAGATCCTCACCAGAGTGGTACGGTAATCCTGTTCTGGAAGTCGTGTTACTAGACCATGACGAACTTGCGAACTATGAGGAAGCGATGATGAGCCCAGATTCCGCGAAATGGTTTGAGGCCATGAAATCTGAGATATGATCCATGTATGAGAACAAAGTATGGACTTTGATGGATTTTGCCCGACGATCGGCAAGCCATAGAAAATAAATGGATCTTCAAGAGGAAGACGGACGCTGATAGTAGTGTTACTATCTACAAAGCTAGACTTGTCGAAAAATGTTTTTGACAAAGTTCAAGGTGTTGACTACGATGAAATTGTCTCATTCGTAGCGATGCTTAAGTCTGTCCAAATCATGTTAGAAATTGCCGCAATTTTATGAAATCTAGCAAATGGATAAACAAAACTACATTCCTTAATGGGTTTAAAGAAGAGTTGTATATGATACAACCAGAAGGTTTTGTCAATCCTAAAGGTCCTAACAAAATATGCAAGCTCCAGCGATCCATCTATGGACTGGTGCAAGCATCTCAGAGTTGGAATATACATTTTGATAAGTTGATCAAAGCATATAGTTTTATACAGACTTGCGGTGAAGCCTGTATTTACAAGAAAGTGAGTGGGAGCACTATAGCATTTCTGATAAGTATATGTGTATGACATATTGTTGATCGGAAATAATGTAGAATTATTCTGTAAAGCATAAAGGAGTGTTTGAAAGGAGTTTTTCAAAGAAAGACTTTGGTGAAGCTGCTTACATATTGAGCATCAAGATCTATAGAGATAGATCAAGACGCTTGATAAGTTTTTTCAATAAGTACATACCTTGACAAGATTTTGAAGTAGTTCAAAATGGAGCAGTCAAAGAAAGAGTTCTTGCCTGTATTACAAGGTGTGAAGTTGAGTAAGACTCAAAGCCCGACCACAGCAGAAGATAGAAAGAGAATGAAAGTCATTCCCTATGCCTCAGCCATAGGTTCTATAAAGTATGCCATGCTGTGTACCAGATCTATTGTATACCCTACACTGTGTTAAGCAAGGGAGTACAATAGTGATCTAAGAGTAGATCACTGGACAGCGGTCAAAATTATCCTTAGTGGAATAAGGAAATATTTCTCAATTATGGAAGTGAACAAAAAGGTTCGTCGTAAAAAGTTACGTCGATGCAAGTTTTGACACAGATCTGGATGACTCTAAGTCTCGATCTAGATACATATTGAAAGTGGGAGCAATTGGCTACAGTAGCTCCGTGCAGAGCATTTTTGACATAAATATTTGCAAAATACTTATGGAACTGAATGTGACAGACCCGTTGACTAAAATTATCTCACAAGCAAAACATGATCACACCTTAGTACTCTTTGGGTGTTAATCACATAGCGATGTGAACTAGATTACTGATCTAGTAAAACCCTTTGGGTGTTGATCACATATCAATGTGAACTATGGGTGTTAATCACATGGTGATGTGAACATTGCTGTAAATCACATGGCGATGTGAATAGTATTGACTCTAGTGCAAGTGGGAGACTGAAGGAAATATGCCCTAGAGGCAATAATAAAGTTATTATTTATTTCCTTATATCATGATAAATGTTTATTATTCATGCTAGAATTGTATTAACCGGAAACATAATACATGTGTGAATACATAGACAAACAGAGTGTCACTAGTATGCCTCTACTTACTAGCTCGTTAATCAAAGATGGTTATGTTTCCTAACCATGAACAAGAGTTGTTATTTGATTAACGGGATCACATCATTAGTTGAATGATCTGATTGACATGACCCATTCCATTAGCTTAGCACCCGATCGTTTAGTATGTTGCTATTGCTTTCTTCATGACTTATACATGTTCCTATGACTATGAGATTATGCAACTCCCGTTTGCCGGAGGAACACTTTGGTGCTACCAAACGTCACAACGTAACTGGGTGATTATAAAGGAGCTCTACAGGTGTCTCCAAAGGTAGATGTTGGGTTGGCGTATTTCGAGATTAGGATTTGTCACTCCGATTGTCGGAGAGGTATCTCTGGGCCCTCTCGGTAATGCACATCACTTAAGCCTTGCAAGCATTGCAACTAATGAGTTAGTTGCGGGATGATGTATTACGGAACGAGTAAAGAGACTTGCCGGTAACGAGATTGAACTAGGTATTGGATACCGACGATCGAATCTCGGGCAAGTAACATACCGATGACAAAGGGAACAACGTATGTTGTTATGCGGTCTGACCGATAAAGATCTTCGTAGAATATGTAGGAGCCAATATGGCATCCAGGTCCGCTATTGGTTATTGACCGGAGACGTGTCTCGGTCATGTCTACATTGTTCTCGAACCCGTAGGGTCCGCACGCTTAAGGTTTCGATGACAGTTATATTATGAGTTTATGAGTTTTGATGTACCGAAGGTTCGGAGTCCCGGATGAGATCACGGACATGACGAGGAGTCTCGAAATGGTCGAGACGTAAAGATTGATATATTGGAAGCCTATGTTTGGATATCGGAAGTGTTCCGGGTGAAATCGGGATTTTACCGGAGTACCGGGAGGTTACCGGAACCCCCCGGGAGCATATGGGCCTATGGGCCTTAGTGGAAAGGAGAAAGGGGCAGCCCAAAGTGGTCGCACGCCTCCCCCCTCCCCTAGTCCTATTAGGACTAGGAGAGGTGGCCGGCCCCCCTCTCTCTCTTCCCCCCCCTTGAGGATTCCTATTCCAACTAGGATTGGGGGGGGAATCCTACTCCCAGAGGGAGTAGGACTCCTCCTGGCGCGACTGGCCGGCCAGCCTCCCCCCTCTAGTCCTTTATATACTGAGGTAAAGGCACCCTAGAACACACAAGTTGATCCACATGATCTATTCCTTAGCCGTGTGCGGTGCCCCCTGCCACCATATACCTCGATAATACGGTAGCGGAGTTTAGGCGAAGCCCTGCTGCTGTAGTACATCAAGATCGTCACCACGCCGTCGTGCTGACGAAACTCTTCCCCGACACTTTGCTGGATCGGAGTCCGGGGATCGTCATCGAGCTGAACGTGTGCTCGAACTCGGAGGTGCCGTAGTTTCGGTGCTTGATCGGTTGGATCGTGAAGACGTACGACTACTTCCTCTACGTCGTGTCATCGCTTCCGCAGTCGGTCTGCGTTGGGTACGTAGACAATACTCTCCCTTCTCGTTGCTATGCATCACATGATCTTGCGTGTGCGTAGGAAATTTTTTGAAATTACTACGAAACCCACATACGTCTCACTTCATGTTTTTGGTCTATGTTTCACACTATATCGGATAACCCTCGACAATATAGCATCCTTGCATTGACAAGTATACTTAGTCGACAATTTGTCAGTGCTTGTGGGACATCTCCTTGCACTAACCTCTGAGCAAGCCTAAATAAGAATGTAAAATACAGTAAGAGAAACTACTTACATACTCACCACCCAATCATGTGGGTTACCAGGGTATCTGATCAGAAACTATTAGTTAGTTTTGCAATGCACTGGAAAAGACCATATATCTATAATGGTAACAAATCTCAGTGCGGCAATATCTCTAACAGTTCAGAAATATTACATATTACAAAACAACACAATAGAACACGCAGTAGCAGTAGCAAGCAACATTCCCTGCACTCTTACATCGAGTGACCATCCTCTCACGCAGCAAACATAACAACAACCAAGTCTCTCTAGCCTCCCTGATTGCTAAAAATCACTCTGTGGTTGTCGGTGTCAAAACCGGCGGATCTCGGGTAGGGGGGCCCGAACTGTGCGTCTAAGGGATGGTAACAGGAGGCAGGGGACACGATGTTTACCCAGGTTCGGGCCCTCTCGATGGAGGTAATACCTACGTCCTGCTTGATTGACTTGATGATATGAGTATTACAAGAGTTGATCTACCACGAGATCGTAGAGGCTAAACCCTAGAAGCTAGCCTATGGTATGATTGTATGTTGTCCTACGGACTAAACCCTCCGGTTTATATAGACACCGGAGGGGGCTAGGGTTACACAGAGTCGGTTACAAGGGAGGAGATCTACATATCCGTATTGCCAAGCTTGCCTTCCACGCCAAGGAGAGTCCCATCCGGACACGGGACGAAGTCTTCAATCTTGTATCTTCATAGTCCAACAGTCCGGCCAAAGGATATAGTCCGGCTGTCCGGAGACCCCCTAATCCAGGACTCCCTCAGTAGCCCCCGAACCAGGCTTCAATGACGATGAGTCCGGCGCGCAGATTGTCTTCGGCATTGCAAGGCGGGTTCTTCTCCAAATTCTGAATATCTGCTGAGTAGTGTCCGGCTCCCCATAAATGTTGCACTTCTTGGCTTCTGCCCCAATAAGGGCTATCTTCCACGTGTCGAGCGAATGCGAGGAGCCAGGGCATTTTTACATTCGCCACCCTAGCCATGTAAGTAAACTGTCTATTAAAGAGACGGGGATTCTTAGATCCAACCACACCATCCTCCCACGGCGAGTATCCATCGGAGCGCGCTCGAAAAATCCATTCCAACATGGCCGGCCATCGCAGCTCCTCCTCCCGCTCCCGTAGCCCTAAGCCCGGTGACTGGGAGAAGTGTTCTGTCCCGCACAGCCAATTAGTAGAGTTACAGACCCAGGGATTTCTCCCTCCAGCGTATATGGTCCCCGTTCGAGCCGGGCTCGCCACCTATAATGGCGGGGAGCAAGCGGAGAGCTTCCCCAATCCCTCCAAGGGGGAGCGGGTATGCCTTGTCCCTTATTTACTAAGGGGACTTGGATTTCCAATCCATCCGTTCCTCCGCGGGCTCCTGGAGTTTTATGGCCTCCAGTTGCATAATTTCACCCCGCTTCCATATTACACATCGCTGTTATGTTGCCCTTTGTGAGCTTTTCTGGGCTGCGAAGCTCATTTCGAGCTGGAAGAGGCTATTCTGCCTTGTGCCCCGTACACAGAAGGGGTCAATATATCAAGTGGGCGGAGCCGAAATATGGCGCATCGCCGGGACCGGATACCTGTCCGGTACCCCGAAGAAGACGTCCGAAGACTGGCCTTCGGAGTGGTTTTACATGGAGGACGTCCCCCTTCCAGATCCTATTCGGATGGGTCTTCCCGAGTTCGACAATGCCCCTTTGAAGAAACGCCGAAGCTGGCGCCCACGGAGCCCTCAGGAGGAAGATAACGGAGAAGTCCTTTACCTGATGGGCCGGATAAAAGTGCTGGCTCAATCAGGACTGACAATAATCGAGGTTATGTCAATATGTATAATGCGGGGGGTGCAGCCACTTCAATATCGAGGGCACCCCATGTGGCGCTTTAACGGGGAAGATGATGCCACCCGCTGCGGGCGTAAGGGACCGGACTCAGTTGCTGCTCTAGCAAAAATTCTGTCCGATTTGTTCAAGGGAGAGGAAGAGGAGTTCATCCGTATTAAGCCACGGGATGGATTCTCCATGTACAACCCTCCAAGCTGGGTGAGCTGTCACTTTTTACTCCCAACCTTCCCGCATTCTTCGTCATAAATACTCACCTTGCCGTTTCATGGCAGGAACTGCGAAAAGCTGTAAGGGAGGTCAACAGCCCACCTCCACAACCGGAGGACCCTGACCGGGCCCTCGATCCCGGACTCGAAGAGGATCCGGACATATTTGTGGAGCTGATCGACAGGACATTCTATCAATTGAGCTGCGATGATGCCATGGTGGCCATCATAGCCGACTATCCTGGGCTACTCCCTGCATCGCATGTAAGAAAAACCGGAGTCCCAACTTCCGAGAAGGATCCCCTTTTATGCACTTCACCTACCGTACACATATGGTGTTTTACAGGGAAGGCCCTCGGGACGCCATGCCGAACCCGCAGTGACTCGCCAACAAGGGACACCGAAGCCGGGTAGGCTAAAAAGGAAGGCGGTCAGGACTGAGACGCCGGCGCAGAGGTATGATACAGAACCTCGCTCCGTGGTTGTCGTCTTTTAAAATATAATGACGTCCATGTTTCCTAGTAGGAAAAACGCTCGCCGGACTATATCCGGAGAGGTTGCCGATCACGCCTCCACCAGTCGGGCTCCAGGGCCGGACATAGAGGCGGAAGCTAACACGGGGCGAACGCCGGATGCTCCTCCTACAGAGGATGCGGATAGACTATCCGCTACAAATTCCGAAGTGGAGAGCGCCATGAATCACAGGCGTCGCCGGGCCGTACTCCGTGACGCTTGTTTCTCCCAAGAGGCGTTCGATGCCTTCAACTCAGGAGACGTTACATCCGTGCTGCTCAAAATGGTACTTGGCCCACGCCAGTACTGTTAAAGGATATCGGGTAAGCATAATATCATATAAATGCGTCGATTTTTCTTACCGTCATAGAGTGCCATGTCCTGTACCAGTATGTAAAGGATACTATATCGGGTAAGAAAATAGACTGATCTGGATATATATCAGTAGCCCCTGAGACTTGAAACAGTTGACACAACTGATTTAAGGATCATTATTTGTGCAGGTTCTTACAGAGAAGAATACCCAATTGTCTCAAGAGCTGGAAGAGTGCAAAGCCCAGCTACGGGCCGCGGTTGCCGCGTTGAAGGAGTCCGAGAAGGCCCCCTCTGGTAACACTTGTTTCCATTGCAAAGAATGACAGGTACCAGATAGTATGCGGCATGCATGCAAATCTAACAATAGATGTTGCAGATGACTCGGAGTGAATCCGGAGGCCGTGCCGGGGAATGCGCATGCTAATCGACAGCTAAATGCTAAGCGCGTGCGTTACGCCAGGCAGAGAAAAACAAAATAATCTCCAGGAAAAGTCTAAATGGCTGGCAAGCGCGTGCTTACGGGCGAATCAGCGAGTGACAACAGAGAGATCTCCGTAGATCTGCCAATCCATGTGTAGCTTGGAGTCATTCGCAACTCGAAAGATGTTCTGAGCATGGCTTTGGCGGACTCCATGTAACGCGAAAAATGACGGAACCCAGCGGACTCGATGGGTGACAGTTGTCTAGTATGAAACCTTCTAATGTATACAAATCTCTCTGGGAATGAGATTCGACACGGTCCAGGAAGGCCGGACGTAAGTCAAGTTATTCTCGCACGCGCTCATAGCTAGGACTAGACAGCCGGAATCGTGCCGATCGAGAGATTCCCGGATATACTGGCAGGTTGATCTTCTTATCAAGACTACATCAGAACTGGAACCAAACACGAACGAAGTATCGGCCGACGGATGTTCAGTGGTTATTCATACCTCTTGCCGGCGCCAAGGGCGTCTGTGTGTTCCATCCGCTGACCGGCCTCGCTCAGGCAGGTTCATGGTTGGGAGTAATAGAGCAAAGCTCAATGGGAGCTACGGCGGCGCTTCCGATATGAATTATATCAGCCTGCCGACAATGGTGCAAGGGAAGCCTGGGGACCGCTTCGTGTCCCTTGTTGGCGAGTCCACTCGCGGGTTTCGGCATGGCGTCCCGAGGCCTTCCCTGTAACAACACCCCATACTGTGTACCGGTAGGTGAGTGCATAAAAGCAGGGACCGTCTCCGCAAACGAAGCTCCATGGGAAGCACGGTCGATATTTTTCTATACATGCGCAACAGAAGCTGACCCAAGGGAGAAGCCTAAAGCCAGGTGACCTAAAGGTCTGGCAGCCTGGTGGCACCGATAGAGGGACCACACCGATAGATGCCCAACGATCTAGTTTAGATATTATCGGCAGCACCAAAAGATATTAGCCGCAAGTATTCACCAAACGAGGATTATAGGCTATACAGATCGTTTTGAGGTATATCAAAAGAATTTAGTCATCTCTTACAAGTAGACTCGTGTCGCGTACAATTCTACAGTGACTCATCTGAGTACCAAGGGATGCTCCCTGAGAACGGAGGGTCGTACAAGTCATAGTGTCTAATTGGTGTGCGGGAGGTCGGGTCTCACTCTGAGCCACCGCGCGTACCTCTGAATACGGCCGGATTGTTATGTCGAATAGTCCCGCTCGGTATAGAGTAAAGGAGAGTCGAGAGTGTAGTGCCATTGTGAAACTGCACGAAGCCATATAGGTGGTCACACAGGAGTAGAGTGAGTCAGTACGGGAGAGATAAGTAAAGTCCGCAGACTAGCTACTGTCTATCACGCTTGAGGAGGGTTATCTATGTACGAGATGGAGAATCACAGCAACCAAGACATCGCTATTCCTAGACGAGAAAGAACGTCCTTCCGTTTACTGCGGTCTCCTCTCGTCCTGGGAGTACGTGAACTGTTAGATTTTAATATTGTCCGTAACGCTAAATGAAAACGAGCGACACTTATGCTTGTCGAGACATCCTGGGGGCTATGTATTATAACTAAGTTGGACTGTGGATCCTAACTGTGTTCACGTTAAAGCGCCACATATGGTTCGCCGTGCCCTCGATTTAGAGATATCTCGTAAGCCTTGGCGCTGTTCACACCCCAGCCGGCTACTTGAGGTGACACTAATTCCGGGTATCAGACTAAACTTGGCAGATATATATATCGGCAGTACGCAGGTGCTCCCTGATTATGCACCTACCAGCCGAATAACAGCATGATACTGTATTAGGGCATGGAAATCAACAGTCCAGGCAGTTAAACAGCAAACTTCTCTTGGCGCGTAATCAATTACCTCACCACCTGAGTCGATGACCGTTCCGCATATGAGATGGCGGCGCCAGCGTTACCACGGCTGTGACTATCAATAGAAGGACCATACGATCGTGATAGGCTCGCGGATAAAGCCCACGCAAAAATAGCTTGATGAATAGTGTGAGTCCTTGCTGTAGAAGGGGAGAGAAGTCCCCCAGTACTAATGAGCGTCTGGCCCCTCCATTGTAAAAGACCGACTCAAGACTGTGTAGGTGCGAGCAGGACTACCATAGTCTGAGACCTCTTTTCATATGTGCGGCTGTGTAGGAGAAGAGCAAAAGAGGACAGGAGATGAGTAACCAGAGAGCACGAACGACTAGGACGTACCAGTGATATAAAAAAAAATTGTACTTGCGGTACTAGAGACGAACATAGACGTCTTGCACTGATGATGAGAACTTCGGTAGTCTGGCTGCGTTCCATGGGTTTGGCTCGAGTCGATTGGTCCGATGCATCCCGCTAGACGGTACGTCTCCACTCTGGCTCAGTAACATGGTGCAATAATGAAGGGACCTTCCATTTGGGCACAAGGCTTCAAG
This sequence comes from Triticum urartu, assembly GCF_003073215.2. Classification (NCBI taxonomy): domain Eukaryota; kingdom Viridiplantae; phylum Streptophyta; class Magnoliopsida; order Poales; family Poaceae; genus Triticum; species Triticum urartu. Next base: position 100,211,294 of record NC_053028.1, on the reverse strand, counting down.
AATAGCCTCTTGAGCTTGTTTCTTTTTCTTCTACACTCCGCAGGCATACGATAGTTCAGTCGAAGCCTTCTCAGCCAAGAAACAGCTACACAATGTTAGTGACAACATGGAATCCTTGAGCCACGTAACTTGCTCTGTGACTTATTGGAAGCTAGCGGGTGACGAGAGCCTATTGATGTCGAAATCTGATGATAGAGGCACATGCAATAAAAACGAGCTCCCCTTTGTGAGTTCCATGTTGGGGCTGCTCCAGGTGACACAGCGGACTCGATACGAGCGAAGATATCCTGCACAAGTCCGCTATAGCTAAGAGTAAGGGGCTCACAGGGCCATTCTTATTCTTCTTGCTCGACGCTGCCACTTCTGGAAGGGAGATGGTGAGATGCATCTGACATATCGCTTCACAGACGGCTACGACCCGTCCCATGATTCTGCGCACCGACTACCCATAGGAATAGAGCGTGTGTATCGCAGCGTACGGCCTCGCAGAATCGTGCGTGTACACAGCCACTTATTACCATCAGTAGCCGTGGAGGAGAGAGTCCCTGTGGATCGCTCTGTCATCCTACCTACCAGCTAATTTGCTGTGTTTGGATGTCGCGCTTGTTGGAAGGCGACGGCGCGAGCTAGAGATACCTAGGGTCGATGTGCGCGCTCATCAGATACAGACATTTGGCGTCGCCTCGAAGGCGCTGACGTTAGCTTGGGCACGCTGATAGACAGTGAAGGCAATAGAGAGCGAAGCGTTCTGACTGCCGCATTGGCTTCTCTGCGGACACCAAAGATGTTTACCATGGATTGTTTCAGGCTGTAACACGAGTTCACGTGTCGTTCGTCAGTGATGGGAGTACTATCGCCGAGGTCGTGTGGGAAGGAATGTGCTGGCTATAATATGCGTGAGTATCTAACTGATAACCCCCGCAGTATGCAGTCTATATAGACCAAGGGTTCCGGATTCAACTCTACGTTATGGTAGAGCGGGTGGCTGAATTGGCTTTATCATATACCATTCTGGTGAATTGTCATCCACCATGCTCTCGCATTCGCTAGACACGGACTGGACCAGAGATTAAGCCCTTATTATTGAGTGCTGTGCAGTGGTTCCAACGCTCCAATAAGGAGTCGACCAGTGCAATCAAGACCCCAGCCGAAAAGGGGCGCAGCCTATACACTCCGAGGGTATCTCGATTGGAGAAGGTGATCACGGGTCGTCATATATTCAAGGTAGGAACTTTTTGGTTCTCGTGCGCAAAAGCGCATCGATTGCGCGATACCACTTGAACGCAACGTCTGGGGTATTCGGGGGCTACTGAGGGCCAGGTACTCCTGTGCATTGCTGAGCTCGGTGCGACAGGCAGGAGTAGTCATCACCAGCGGGTAACCCGAGGCACAGGGGACTTTAAGCATACAAGGGTCCCGGGCCTGCTGGTTGCCGTGGTGGCCGAGCTGTTGAGGGTTTACCGAAGGACTATCAAGGATTTCTTGCCAAAAATTAGGCTTCCGCCCTTCCTCTTCGGAGATGCACCTTTGAAGGATCCGGTAGTGTCTTTCTTATAAAGCTCTCCCTCTGTGGACCTTGTAGGCTTTAGATCGCCGCACTATGCAGCGTGCCTCATTTTGGTCCTCGGGTAGTTCCTGCCTGGTTAGGTAGGCCAGGAATGGTTCTGTCCACGGCGATGACGGCCATTATCACATGGGCTGAAGGTGTTATTTCGATGGCAGAGCCTCCGATTGTGTCAGAGTGTTCGGTATCTGGTGTTGTGGCCGGGTCCGGACTATTGTTACCGGTGTCCCCTTCCCATACCACGGATGGCTTAAACAGCCTTTCCAAGAAGATGTTAGGTGGGATAGGGTCGCGCTTAGCGCCGATACGGGAGAGGATATTCGCCGCCTGATTGTTTTCCCAAGCCACATGGTGGAATTCAAGCCCCTCGAACCGAGTTGACATTTTGAGGACGGCGTTGCAATATGCCGCCATTTTCGGATCCTTGGCATCGAAGTCTCCATTTATTTGAGATATTGCAAGGTTCGAGTCCCCATGCACCTCCAGACGTTGAATGCCCATGGAAACTGCCATTCGGAGACTATGTAATAGGGCCTCATATTCGGCTGCGTTGTTGGAGTCTGTGTATAGTATTTGGAGTACGTATTGGACTATATCTTCGGTGGGGGACGTCAGGACGACGCCAGCCCCCAGACCAGCCAGCATTTTAGAGCCATCAAAGTGCATGATCCAATTGGAGTATGCGCCATACTCTTTAGGGAGTTCGGCTTCTGTCCACTCGGTGACGAAATCGGCCAGTACTTGTGATTTAATGGCTCGTCGTGGTCTATATGTTATGTCGAACGGGAGGAGCTCGATAGCCCATTTGGCAATCCGACCCATGGCATCAAGGTTGTTTATTATGTCGTTGAGTGGTACTTCTGAGGCCACCGTAATTGAACACTCTTGAAAGTAGTGTCATAATTTCCGGGATGCCATGAATACCGCGTATGCTATCTTTTGATAATGTGGGTACCGTGATTTGCATGGAGTGAGGACAGTGGATACATAATATACCGGCTTTTGAAGTGGGAATTTATGTCCGTCCGTCTCTCGTTCGACGACGAGCACTGCGCTTAAAACTTGGTGAGTTGCCGCTATATATAACAGTATTGGTTCGCCGACATTTGGCACGGCCAAGATTGGGTTGGTGGCCAGGATGGCTTTTATTTCTTCCAATCCGGCCATGGCTGCGTCCGTCCACTCGAAGTGTTCGGTGCGCCGAAGAAGGCGATAAAGGGGGAGTGCCTTTTCTCCTAATCGGGAGATAAAGCGGCTTAAGGCCGCCACACATCCAGTTAACTTCTAGATTTGCTTGAGGTCAGTTGGGATAGCCAACTGCGACAGAGCTCAGATTTTAGCCAGATTTGCTTCAATTCCTCTACTGGAGACAATGAAGCCCAGGAGCTTTCCGGCGGGTACGCTGAAAACACATTTTTCCGGATTGAGCTTAATGTCGTATGTTCGGAGATTGTCGAACGTGAGCCTCAAGTCGTCTATTAAGGAGTCAATGTGTCTGGTTTTAACGACCACATCGTCTACGTATGCCTCCACTATTTTGCCGATCTGCTTTTCCAGACATGTCTAAATCATGCATTGATACGTTGCGCCGGCATTTTTGAGCCCGAAGGGCATTGTGTTAAAACAGAAGGGGATGTATGGAGTGATAAATGTCGTTGCGGCTTGATCGGACTCCGCCATCTTAATTTGGTGGTAACCGGACTATGCATCGAGGAAGCACAATAAGTCGTGTCCTGCGGTGGCGTCGATAATTTAATCGATGCGAGGGAGGGGGAAGGGATCCTTTGGGCAAGCCTTATTAAGGTCCTTGAAGTCGACGCATAGGCGCCATGATTTGTCCTTCTTTGGTACCATTACCAGGTTTGCTAGCCCGTCCGGATGTTTTATTTCTCTAATGAATCCGGCCTCCAGTAACTTGGCTAGCTCCTCTCCAATGGCTTGTCGCTTAGGATCGAAGAAACGACGAAGAGTCTGCTTGACCGGCTTGAATCCCTTTAGAATGTTAAGGCTATGCTCGGCCAGCCTGCATGGGATTCCTGGCATGTCTGAAGGATGCCAGGCGAATATGTCCCAATTCTAGCGCAGGAACTCCCGTAGTTCGGCGTCTACAGTGGGGTTTAACTGTGCCCCGATGGATGCTGTTTTTGTGGGGTCTGTTGGATGGACTTGGAATTTGACTATTTCATCCGCTGGTTTAAAAAAGGTGGACTTGGATCTTTTGTCGAGTATCACGTCGTCCCTGTCCACTGTGGAGCGCAGCGCAGTTAATTCCTCCACCGCAAGGGCTTCGGATAATGCCTCGAGGGCCAGTGCGGCTGTTTTGTTCTCGGCGCGGAGTGCTATGTCCGGGTCACTAGCTAGAGTGATGATTCCATTGGGCCCGGGCATTTTGAGCTTCATGTACCCGTAATGGGGTATGGCTTGGACGGTCATGAATGCCTCCCGCCCTAGAAGGGCATGGTACCCGCTACTGAACGGGGCCACTTGGAATGTAATTTCTTCGGACCTGTAATTCTCCGAAGTGCCGAATACCACATCTAGTGTGATTTTCCCGACGCAACGTGCCTCCCGACTGGGGATGATTCCTCGGAAGGTCGTGCTGCTTTGCTCAATACGGTTTCTGTCTATTTCCATTTTTTGAAGAGTCTCCTCATAAATGAGGTTTAATCCGCTGCCGTCGTCCATGAGCACTTTAGTAAGCCGAAAGCCGTCCACAATTGGACTGAGGACCAAGGAGGCTGGTGCTCGGGCTATTCGGAATTTAGGTTCGTCACTGGCATTGAAGGTGATAGATGTGTCACTCCATGGATTTATTGCTGCCA